>NW_010272466.1:0-32044 GCF_000690775.1 Eurypyga helias
CCAATCCAAACGGTTCCATGATTCTATACCTAAACTACATGGGAGCATTGTTAAGGTGTGGTCTAATAAGCAGGGTGAAAGGGACCCAAGAAGCCTGTGCTGCAGAGAAGACCTTTCAGATCTTAGGATAGAAGAGAAAGGGAATAGAAAGAATCTCAAAATCTGTTTCCTATACAGCTAAACTTCTCCATGGCAAATAAAGCATATGGTATGAATGCAGAAACTCATTAGTGCAGACCTTTGGGAGACACCACGATTAAGCAAAACAGAGCCAGATGAACATTTGAGAGAAACAACAAATTGCCAACATTGAAGAAAAATAACTGAGAGCCAACTGACTACAGTTGCAGACTCATGAATAGAATATTCAGGAATGTGATTTCTGAGAAAGACTTTTTCCGAGAAAGGTTTCTCGCTCTCCGAGACCAGTCCAGGCACGGAGGGAGTAGACCAGCTCAGTCCTCAGTGGTGGTGCAGACAGATATTTAGGTTGGTAGCAGGTAGCAGATGACATTTTTCTGTGGATCGTTTCCACCTCATATTACTTTAAATATTTCAAGAATTTAAGATCCTTCCTTGTTCTGCTTACATTCTTGGTCCTTCTTTTACAGTCAGGTCCTCTAAAATTAAAATGTCAGTGCAGAAATGCCGTGAAGACAAGTTTCTTTCCCCTCCAGAAGTCATGATGGAAGATAAATACATGTGACCTCACACATCCTTCAGTCAGCATTAACTCCTTTAAATCTTCTTTTCTTGGCCTTTTGCCCACTGTTACATGCTTTCATCAAGAACTCATACCTACTAGACTTTACTGTGCTTCTAAACCCTAAGCCTGAAAAAGGAAAACTAATTTAACTGATTGGAGGAAGACAATACAGAGAAATTTTATAGTTTGTAAGGGATTCTTTTAAATGCTAGCTACTTCTACTAAATTAACTGGGATCTAGAAGCCTGCCATAGGAGGATGTGCTTTAAACACATGCAGAGTCTGCATTGTAGTGATGTTTTGTCAAATTACAAGTCACTTAGTTCTGCGATCAAGCTTCATAAACAGCACCTCACTGCTACCTGTACCTTTTGGTTAAACTGGATTTCTCTATCCTGTATTTGGAAAGGAATTATTTTGGACAGCATTAACTAGAAGCTGCAGTTTTCAAATAACATACAGTTTTTGTAGCAGGCTAGTCCAATGACCTTAAAATATTATTTTTTGCTTTAAATGCTATCTAGAATTTACTGTAACATTTTAAGTTACCTCTTTGGATTTAAAACCTGGTGCTAACTTGGTACCTCTCCATTGGAGTAGGTGGAAGGAGTCATGGCCAAGCATTCATTACTCACATCTGTATTACATGCAAGTGAAACCAGCTTGATTTCTATTGAAAAGTCACTTTTTTTTCACATTCCTACTATAAAGCATAAAGACAGTTTTTTTGTCCCTTGCCACGGGCCTTGTCCCTCACCCCAGTGATGAAGACCCAACTGCACATCAGCGACTTGGGCGCAAGGACTGCGCCCTGGGAGGCTCCACGCGAGATGCTCCCTCCACCTTACTCCTCACCCCTGGCTCTGGCAGGTTGTGCCCTGACGGGGAACAGGGCATTGGCTTCCTCTGCAGCCGCCTGAGGTGACGAGACGTAGGAGTGCAATGGCAGGGCGCGCACCTCAGCATCTTCACAGGGCTTTCTCACAGGGGCTAACCCCTGGTTAGCTACAGTCAGGCTTTCTACTGGGAAAGGGTGGAAAATACTGAGAGGAAGGAGAGTGGGCACTTTGGAGGCCAGGTGGCTGGCCAAGGGGGAGCGTTCACACACGTGTCCGTGCACGGTGCATCACTGAGGACAATGCCGGCTCCTATGAAGGAGGCGAACCCGGGGTCTGAGGCTGTCAGGGAGCTCTTGGCAGCTGACAGTTGAGTACCAGACTTGGGGCTGCAGCATCAGAGCGTCCATTCGCCCCTTGGGAAGAAGACTCAAGCCAAGGCTTTTCCCTGTGTGCGCAGAAATGGTGTGTAACCGTCACCTCCTCGTGCTGGCCTCTGCAACAACATTCAGGTAGGTGTCGCCGTGACAGGAGCAGCCAAACTGCAGGCCCTGGCTCTCGTTATGCTGAATCCGCCTCCACAGCTGGCAGACCTTATGCCTCCACCTCGTTTGCGATGAAAACCCACAGTCCTCTCCCTTTTGTCCCAGCCTCAGGCTCCACGATACGTACGCCCAGCACGTCTGCCCGATTCCTTACCTGCTGTATTTCCCTCGGGGCGGGAAGGATCTGCCCATCACACTGAACCAGAAGGGCCTTTTCGTACCTCACGTGCGTCTCGCCCAAAGCAGCTCGTCCGTAATCAGCAAAACCCCTTGAACATCTGCAACGCGCAACGGCCACGTCACCCCTGCCAAGGGAACAGCCCAAGCCAGGCAGGGGAATGACGGCGGGTTTGCCGCGCGTGGGAAGGATGGCGTAGGCGTTCCTGACACGTTCCTCTCGCGTGCGGTGGGTCTGGTCTCCTTGGGCTTGGTTTTAAACCTTTTTAGTATCAGGGCTACCTGCTCGGCTCTGAACGTAGCCTCCCCGTAATTCCGCAGGCTCGGCAGCGAAGGCGACAGGGATGCCAGCCCCGATGCGCACCGCGGGGAGCGGCCTGCCCCCATTAACAAACAGGAACTGCTTCTGACAGATGTGAAGATGAAACTTAGCACTGGAAGCGCCCGGTGTCTTCCACACTTATTTCAGTCTTGAGAAATGATCAAGGAAAACCTGCAGCTTGCGTTTCTAAGTAGCTGCTGCCACCGTAACAAACCTTTTCATGCCTTTTCTGGCTCATTGCTGCCTCCCTCAGCACCATCAAGACTAGCTACAGGCTCGCTTTCATGTAATTACCAAACACAAAATGGTACGTTTAGTCTATTTTCAGGGTCTCTCCTCAGATACTTCGCCAATCAGAGAAACATTCCGAAGTCAAGCATCAAATTGGGCTTTTCAATCCAAATGCTAAGCTGCTGCTGCTGCTATTTTTTCTCACAACCTCGACTGTGGTTTCTTATTCCTTAAACATCAGCAGTTCTTTTGTTTTGGAGATTAGTCCCATAGTCAAGGAATATGAGAAGCAGCTTAACTTGTACAAAAACAAATTTAGCAGAACTATGCTGCAAAAACGCTCAGTAGCGGAATGGTTTATGGTATCCCAATCCCTTCATTTCAGAGTTAAAATCCGCTGCCATGTGCGGTACACACTGCCTGTGAAACGCACGTTGCCTCCGATCCTGGCTTGCTCTGCGGTAACGCGAGGACTGTCTTAACTTTCCCAAAATGAACAGAATCCCGGTGCAGACACATCCTCTGGCAGAGGGCTTGAGCTCTGTCATCCCATCAGAGGGAGAACGCTCAACCTCCGCCTTGGGAAAGCAGAATACTAACACTGGCGCGCAAGTTGACGATAACCACGCCAATGCACCCGTTTTAGCCCGTGCTGGGACTCCTGAATTCACACAGAGTTCTGGTGAATCGTTTTCTTAGACGGATGTGACACACCGACGAAGTTGGCACAGCCATCCGGGAGGCAGTCCTCACCCCTTCCCTTCCCTCTTCTCCTGCCTGGTGCTTCTTGTGTTATGCTGGCACAGGTTTCTGTCTGGCTGCCCAGCGCGCAGGAGGTAGGAACTGATCCAGCTGGAGGAAGAAAACCCACGTTTCTTTGGGTGGGTTTTATCCCAAATCAGTTCCCACCATCCCCAAACCAAACTGTACAAGTAACCGCCAGCCCTACCTGGGCACTGCAAGGCAGGAGGGGGAACGTATTCCAAGAAAGTAGCAGAACAGCTTCACTTAGAGAGGAGTCCCTGCATGGAGTCCCTGCTGGCTTTAAACCCCGCTCTGCTCTAGAGGGTTCTAAGTGTCACGGGCAGACCTGTGTTTCTCATCCCACGCAGTCTTGATCAGCGTCAAACAACATTTATAAACATCCATGATTAAAGGTCAACCACACAGTCCCTGATTATTTCGCGTTTAGTTTCAGCCCATGTTAATATTTTTATTGAAAACAGAAGTTGGGCAAAGCAGGAACGCAGCAGGGCCGGGGAAGGGAGGACATGCAGAGACCTAGCTCATGACAGCCAAACTGCTTGCATCCTTCCTGGCTGCTGAGGAACAGCGAGGGCCAAATGAAATTGGAGGCTGTGTTCTCCCAGAAAGTTTCTGGCACTTGATTCTACTTATAACACAACATTAAACATTAGTGTTCGGCTAATAGGAGTATTTTCTCCCAGCTGAGTTTCTGGACTTTGCATGAAAATGTCTTGAACTAAAACAAATGTAAAAACAGTTCCTGTGAGAATAACAAGGGAAAACCTTCCCTTTTTCTACCTCCTGCTCTTGTCTGTCCAGTGGCTTTGTCACATGTTCAGAGGTTTGCAAGAAATGCAGATAATTGTCCCATCTTCCCTCTGTGCTGGGACAACCTATTTCCTGGTCTTTCAGCTTTTCTGCGTATTCATCCTGCAGAAGTTCACAGTGCATAGCCCATTCTTGTGGGTGTAACAGAAGAAAAACCTTTAAAAGTGCACAAGCAGGAACCTCATAACCCCTTCAGGAAACATGTTCCACAAGTAGGGGACACTTAAGAGCTTTGGAAACAGACCAGAACTCCACTCTCCCCCAAAAATTAATCTGTTACGTACCACCCCACAGACACATGTGGGGCAGTGGGGTGTTAATAGGGAACGGAGAATAGCCCTGTGAAGTCTGACTTAGGATCACAGAATCTTTTAAGCTGGGAAAGACCTTTAAGATCATCAACCATTAACCCAACACTGCCAAGGCCAGCACTAAACCACGTCCCTCAGCACCACATCTACACCTCTCTTAAATACCTCCAGGGACGCTCACTCCACCACGTCCCTGGGCATGAGTTCCAATGGCTGACAGCCCCTTCCATGAAGAAGTGTTTCCTAATATCCAATCTAAACCTCCCCTGGTGCAACTTGAGGCCATTTCCTCTTGTCCTATTGCTTGTCACTTGAGAAGAGATCAACACCCACCTCTCTGCAACCTGCTTTCAGGTAGGTGTAGAGCGTGACAAGGTCTCCCCTGAGCCTTCTCTTCTCCAGGCTGAACACACCCAGCTCCCTCAGCTGCTCCTCACAGGGCTTGTGCTCCAGACCCTTCTCCAGCTCCGTTCCCTTCTCTGGACACACTCCAGCACCTCAGTGTCTTTCTTGCAGTGAGGGGCCCAAAACTGAACACAGGATTCGAGATGTGACTTCCTTTACTTGCAGATGTAGGAGCATGTTAAGTAGAACCACCAAAGCAGCCAAGGCAATGTGTCTGCCAAAGATGGGCACAGCTCAACATTCCCAACACCGTATGCTTGACCCTCCAACGACGTCCCTGAAGCAGTTGCACACGACAGCTGCCAGGGAAGTTGCTAACCTAGTTGGTTTAAAATCCTGACACACAAGTTCCAGTTCAGCCAATACTTAGCAGCTGAAGTTTGAACCTGCCTCATAAAATAACTCCCAAAGAGCCCTCTACTCGCACCCTTCCCAGAAGGGGAGCGCTATTTAACCTACAGCTGTAGGTAACGTTACCCGCCTTCCTCCCTCCCACCATTGGGACTGCGAACAGAGCTCTCTAGGGAGAACGGGAGCAGTACGTCTTCAGGGTGGTCAGAGAGGCAGGGCAGGAATTCATCCAACAACCCTCCCACCAGTGGGACTGCGAACAGAGCTCTCTCTCTAGGGAGAACGGGAGCAGTACGTCTTCAGGGTGGTCAGAGAGGCAGGGCAGGAATTCATCCAACAACCGGATCTCCTTGACGGAGTACTTCCTTACGATCGCGAACCGTTTTCCTTTTCGCCCACCAAAAAGGAGTAGTTTGGAGAGCCAAGCCTGCGTAGTAGTCACTGATGTAAATGCTGGAGATCTGCAGGCAGAGCAGAGGCGCAGGACAGAGAGGTATTCGCAGCAGGCCCCTCCCTCACGGGTGCAGCGCACCAGACGTTCCAGGCTGAAGGGTGCAGCAGCAAGGAATACCTTTTACTGGAATGGTATCGACCAAATCTAAATCCCTCACAAGGAGATGGGTTTCTGAAAATAGATGGTGTTACTCACCCAACTGCTGGGAAAGCGGCTGCTTATCTAGTACAGGCTCACCAAATGCTTATGGTTGAATTCTTTAAACCGTTTAGACACTTATTTGAAGAGGAACTGTAATAAAATGCAGATGCTGTACTTTTAAGTACTCCTAGAAAAGCAGTCAGAGGGAAAACAAACGCTGTGCTAGATAGCCTTCCTGCATCTCACCGTCTGTGCACAGCGAGAGCCGGGAAGTACACTTCTTGCTGACAGAGGAGCAGGACAGGGAGCAAGCGCTTTGTCCGTCGCATCCCTTAGAGCTTTTTCTGCCGCTGACCGGTGCGTAACACCCAGCCCGCTTTCCAAGAGGCGCAGGTCTGGGAGTGCTACCAGCAGGCCACATTCACCACCAGTGACAGACCCCGTACATCACGGGGCAGCGCTGGCATTCGTTGCCTCAGACTACATTCAGCGCCATCGGGAGCAGACATCCACACACGATCAGCTTGCCCCGAGCGCTGATCACAGCGGTGCAACAAAGAGCAAAACTGAGAGATAAAAGCGCCCTACAGCAGGTCTGGGAGTGCTACCAGCAGGCCACATTCACCACCAGTGACAGACCCCGTACATCACGGGGCAGCGCTGGCATTCGTTGCCTCAGACTACATTCAGCGCCATCGGGAGCAGACATCCACACACGATCAGCTTGCCCCGAGCGCTGATCACAGCGGTGCAACAAAGAGCAAAACTGAGAGATAAAAGCGCCCTACACGCGCTCCCAGGCAGGCCAGTCACACACACACACACTCGGGCTGGCTCAGCACGGGCCAGCCCGCGTCCCGCCAGACAGACAAAGCTCAGCCCGACTGCTCCCACAGCGGGCTCAAAGCCATACTGCCCCTTCCGCGAAGCCCAGGTTACGTCGGCTTGTTGGATCCAGGCCAGTTCCCCGACTTCCCGAGACAGCCCGTGCGGAACAGAACTCACCACCCTGCGCCCTGCAAGCTCTGCAGGTAACCCCAGGGAGCCTTGGACCCCGGTGTCCAGCACATCACTCCAGAAGCACCCACATGCCGAGGCAATTCCAGAAGCAAGGGAACAGCAGAGCTAAAGGAATTCTAGCTGGGTATGTTCTGCCATTCAGAAAGGGCCAACATGGAGCTGAATCACATTCCATGGGCAGTCTCCCCTCATTTTCCACAGGCATTCCTAGGATGGAACACGAGCAAAACCACGCTACGGCCAGTACAGTAACTCCTCCTTCCCAGCGGCAAGAGATCTGTTCACACTCTCATGCTCGAAACCCCCCAAGGAGCGACATCGTTACGCTTCCACTCCCTGCCCCCAGCCAGGCGAGCTCTAAGTGCTCCTTGGGACAGGAACGACGGGTGCTCAGGCAAGACACAGAGCTAACGCCTAACAGCTTATACCACAACTTTTATTAGAAAAGTTATACATAACAGCATCAACTATTTTCAAGAATATTAACCTTGAAAAGCAACAAAACCAGACTAAAAATGTGTAACAAGAAACTAATGACCTTTTCTATAATTAAACATTCAAGTTATCTACAATGTCTCTTTTTACAAAGGGGAAAACCATGGTTTTACAGGCACATCATGTTGAAAATAAAGCTGCAGGAACTTTATACAATTAACTTTTTCCAGGATTATTAAAACACGGTCATCACGGAGTCTCAGATGGGTGTTTTTTTAAACATTCACATAATTTTACAGTTGAGTGTACACTGAAATTTCAGAGTCCCAAAATTATTTCACCAAAGTGCCAACATTAAAACCAGAACCTTCAGTGTGAATAATTTTGCCCTAAAAAAAGTTAAGACAGGTTTCCATAATCAACATATTCACATAATTTCTGGTACTACCTGGTCTAACAGTAAAGTTTCATTCTTTGTAAGTAAAATCAAAAAGGGACCTCTTCTGCAAAACTGGTAAAATGTTTTGAACACCGGAGTGTGCATTATTGGAAAAACTGATAAGAAAACCATAAATAGATCCCAAGAGCCATTAATACACTACACGATTACGTGGAACTGTGCCCGTTTGTACTGTATATGCAAGGGCGTTGCCCCTTCAGTACAGGTGGTCTCTGAATTTTGCATCTTTACAAAGGAAATCTGTTCAACTTCTCCTCAGCTGCCTGCTCAATAAAAATAAGATAATTTACAATCTAGAAGTCTGCTTTTCTTAAAAAGTCTGGAGTTTATATACAGCTCTAACAAACCTAAAGCATTTTGATATCTTAAAACGTTTAAATGAAATGACTAGAGTTCTTACTTGATGCTTATTAACAGTAATTAGCCATCATCAGTAGTGGACCATAATAATGAGGTGACAAGTGAAAAGGAATGTTTCATCTAAAACACTTAACACGTGTTCCACCCTTCCACGTATGCGACAGCATCACGCAGAGGAAGCGCTTTCCACAGACACCCGTTCCCCCTTAGCATCAAGGGCTACAAAGATCCGACTGCAAAAACGCAGTGACAACACAAGCTGACCTAACAGGCACTACCTTTCCTACCGGCAGCTTTAAGAGACCCACGGGACGCACAAAGATCTAGGGAAGGGGAAAAAACCCACAGCTATGAGAAGCAGACCGAACATTTTAAGACGATTTTGGCAGAGTTTTTGAATCAGACAACTGGCTGGCCATTCAGGTTTACTTGTATCGGTTAAAAATACCACTATTGAATCAACTAGTCAAATTATCGTAAGACGTTTTCATTGATACCCAACATTACATGCACCAATATTGCACACATCTGCTCTGTTTTAACAATCTTCATCAGGGTCCTTGAGCTGTCTGGTTTCTGCAGCTGGAACTCAAGCCACCCAACCCAGCAGTTTCACTAGACATTTAAGTGGTAAATTGAAAAAAAAAAAACCAACCCCAAAATAACCCCAAAAAGAAAACCAAGGACTTTATACAGACAATAAAATCTAAAATTTTCTGCAATGGTCTTGTGGGCCCTACAGATGGGGCAATGCACGGACACACTAGTGAAACGACCACTAGCTCTGCTGTACCTGACCATTCAAATGATATGAAATCTGGGACCGGGTGTTGCAATGATGTCACTATAAGGCTCCTCCTGCGTCAGCTCTATCGCTTGCTGTTTTTTAAGTACCAGGAAACTGTAGAATTTTGCAGCTGCTTGTTTTCTATTCGTATTTCTGCACAGCTCAAGCAAACTGATAGATTCCGCTCCAGTCTTAGCGAGAGCTCTCTGCAAAACACAAACATCGATACCACAAATCAAAACGGAGAATTACACACAAACAAGAACATCCCTTGGCAAGGTTCTGCTTGTCATCACCCCCAGGACACCGAAGGGTTGGGAAGGACTTGACATTGGATGGGAACATTACAACATGTACGCGAAGAGTTCTGTGTGGATCGTATCTAAATGGAACCAAGTAGGCTTTCCGGAGAAGGAAACACATCAAATCTTGAATCTGCATAACTTATTCCAGAAACATTGCAGTGCAGCACAGGATTTTCTCTCTCTCACCAAGAGCTAGCCAGTCTTTTTTGACTACAGGACAAATTTTTAAACAGGAATAAAAATCCTGGTTTATTTCTCAAAATAAAAATAGCTTGGAAAATACTCACAATCTATTGTTTGAAATAAAATGTCAAGAGCTAAGGTTCTCCAAAACTCGCATAATCTTCCCAAAGTGAAAGCCTGTTTATTTCTAAATCTCCTCTGTTTCTCTGAAACTGAGTACCCAAAGTCACTTACATTTTTTCAAAGCCTTAGCCAGAATATTAAAAGAAAAGAGGAAACTACATCTGTGTGCTGGCTAGAACAACAACTGACGTCTTCAATTTAAAACCAGAACCATCTGCTCTGGAATATCTACTAGATGAAAAGATATTAGGCTGGCCAAACCAAATTACTTTATATTAAACAGATCTTAACTTCCAATCTCATTACAGACTTAATGTTTCAGCCATCCAGTGTGATGCTCTTTTGGGTACAGGGAAGAAAAAACTGTAGGGGAAAAAAAAAAAAGCGTAAACATGGTCCAAAGAGAATTGTGAAGCTCTTTTCAGAGACTGTGATAAAGCGTTCAGAGGGGAAAACATGACACAATACTGACTGAACATCTGTACACTTCAACAGAGACTCTCAACAACAGTTGTGCTGGTTTGGGCTGGGACAGAGCTCACTTCCTCCACAGCAGCTCATACAGCGCTCTGTTTTGGATGGGGAAAAACGTTTTTGCTTTACAGC
This sequence comes from Eurypyga helias, assembly GCF_000690775.1. NCBI lineage: Eukaryota > Metazoa > Chordata > Aves > Eurypygiformes > Eurypygidae > Eurypyga > Eurypyga helias. The sequence goes on from NW_010272466.1 coordinate 10,334, forward strand.
ATACAGCCAGCAGGCTGGGGGGGCACAAGAAGCTGGGAGGGGACACAGCCGGGACAGCTGAACCCAACTGACCCAGGGGATATTCCACAGCATGTGATGTCACACTCAGTATACAAAGCTGGGGGAAAGAGGGGTGTGAGCGTGCACATTCAGGGCTATGGCACTGTCTTCCCAAGTAACTGTTACGTGTAGTGACACCCTGCTTTCCTGGAGATGGCTAAATGCCTGCCTGCTGTTGGGAGCAGCAAACCAATTCCTTGTTTTGCTTTGCTTGTGCAAGCAGCTTTTGCTTCACCTATTAAAAGCTGTCTTTACCCAAACCCACAAGTTTTCTTGCAATTACCCTTCCAATCCTCTCCCTCATCCCACCACGGGGTAGCGGGCGAGCAGCTGCACAGGGCTGAGCCGATTCCCAAGGTTAAACCACAACAACCACTGAGGACAGTATCACTTAACTAGCTGAATTCTTGCAGGTGTACAAAAGAACTTACATCACATTAGTTCACGTTGTAATCTGAACTAAGTTTAAGTGCATTTAAGTGTCCTAAAGCCTATTTAGGAGTTTAAAATTAAGCTTTCATTGTTTAGAGACGTAAGGAAGTAATTTCTACCATATAACTCTAACAACTTTTTCCAGAAGTGTAAAGCTTTTACTTGATTATATCATATTTTGAAAAACTTATTAGAATATGAAATTCTACTAAATCTCAGTTTACTGAAAACTGCAGCATTCCCACCAAATCCACTGTCCTGGAAGTTCAGAGACACAGCAATGACAATGAGCTTCCCTCAGCAGAGGTGGAGCCCTTTGATTTCACAAAAAAGTGGGCTTGACTTTGGAAAACAAAAGCAGCTTAGAGAGATGGAACTGAAATGCTTCAGTGACAGTAAATCTCAGGAGCTTCCAAAAAGTTTAAGGGAACAATGGGGTAGGAAACGCAAACTAGACTGAAAGGGAAAGATGGTCTGAGAACATACGAAGTACCCAGAGACTTAGATGCAAGTGGTCAGCAATTTGCACTTAAATTCAAGTGTATATAAGTGTATTTAATTATCTTATTAGAAAAAAGCTCTTTAGCTCTAGCTAGCAAGAATCCATCCTACCAAGATTATTTGTCTGTGCAGACTGAAGCCACACGCTGAAAAGTAATGCTGCACCTCAGCCAACGCCAGATTCCCACAGTTACAGACGCAGCTTATCACAGCGTGCGAGTTTCCAAACTAGCCTAGCCTGGAGTGAACATCCCGTAATGCGGCTTTATCCCTAGACCTTGCCTAGGTTTGCCTAGGGTGACACCGCACAAAATCAGAGGTTCCAAGGTTTCATTAAAACCACAGTCAAATCCAATTACTTTCAAATTTGAATTTCTGTGAGTCTTACTCACACACCAGGTGTGGCCATAAAGTTTCAAAAACACTTAAGCAAGAAATTTTACTTGCATTTTTTTTTTAAAGTGACTATTATTATTTTATCAGTTACAAGCATATTCCGCCCCCTCTGAGCTGATGTTTTAAGTCTAAGATCTACTGCAAAGAAAGCTCTTTCTTGACCTTCTAACCCAGGTCAAAAGTGTTGGTGGCACACTCAAAAGCTACTTCAAGAGAAAGCAAATCATGTGTACCTGAAGTCCATGAAGCATTTGTTGAGTCCTCTTGTTCCATCTCCTTTCTTCTTGATCCTGATCACCCCCTGTGCCATCTTCTTCCTGCAAGCAGCCAAAGTTCACGTGTTTACAAACCAGTAACACTTTCATCCACTGAGTTATGAAGTGAAAGAGGTATTTCTAGATACCACTGCAGCTTTTTTTCCATCAAGCCTGAAGGGTTAGACAACTTGAGTCACGGGACACATCAAGGAGAGGCAGGAAGTGGGACGGAGGGAGACACACCCAGAAGCTGATGTACAGCAATAAGGTAGCCTGCCACTACGATTATACCTCAAAACCTTACGCTGATAATTAGTAAAACAAAGACATTCAGTCATCACAGCTGAATGAGAAGAGACACTTCAGTCTAATCTAGGATTGCTAGTACTGAACACAGTATCAACAATGCTTTTGTTTTGCAAACATTAACACAGAGAGGGATGTTCTCATTTGCCTTGGAAAGAGAACCACTGAACAGAAAAACAGATTGTTGATAAAAGCAGCGAAGGCCAGCTGCAACGACCCAGCTCCCCACCTCCTGTGAGGCACTCCCCTACACACAACAGTACTTGTTCACAAAAGATGTGTTACACGGGCTTTTATATCAAGAACTCCATTTCAAGGCAGCAATTAAAAAAAATCACCATGAAAGAAACATGTGCAAGCGGTATCTGCTTGGTTTCCAGTCTCGAACCTCACACTGTGCAGAAAACCTGATCACCATGAAACACATGCAAGCGGTATCTGCTTTGTTTCCAGTCTTGAACCTCACACTGTGCAGAAAACCTGTTTGGCCAATTTTCTTTATTTCCCAAAATTAAGATGCCAGCATGTATTTCTTCCTCTTCCCTGTACTGCCACTAAAGTAACATTTCTCTGCATCCAGCACCGTGCTGAGGTGGTCAGGCCGCTGGACCAGATCATCGCTGTAGGTCCCTTATTCTAACAGCTTTTTCTCATTGCTAGGAAAATCAGCTAAAGTGACTGGAATAACTCACATTTCTTTGTACATGTGACTTGTTACAGAATGAAACTTCACATGTCCAAATACATTCTTTTTCCAACAATAAAACATTTTTTAAAAAGCTAATATTATGCACTTTGGGTGAAGAACAAAAAATACGCAATGAAGTTTGTTGTGATATTCACAGAATATTAAATATTGTAGCTAAGAAACTTCAGTTACCACATTTTAGCACGTGGACAGTTTTCTTACAAAAATCTACTGTCATTAAATGGCATGAGCTATTTAAATGGAAGCATAAAATTAAGCTAAGAACATCTTGTATAAGGCACCACAAATATACAGAGTGGTTCCATCCAACCATGCGTGAGAACAGAAGAACCCTCTACTCAACGCAGAACGTACAAGCAATTTGTAAAGTGGAATATTATAAGTAACACAGAATGGTCACGCAATAATTTTAAAATCTACATTTCCAAAGGTTATAATTTCCCAAGTAAGGACTGAAGATTTATGAAACCTTTCTAAATAGAGTTCTTACCTCCTCTTCTTCCTCCTCCTCCTTCTCCTTTTCCTTCTCTTTCTCTTTCTCTGGCAGAAGTTCTAGCTCTGGTATTAGCTGGCAGATGTTCTGGGGCTCCTCTGGAGGCATTTCTACAGGTGGTATTTCCAGTTGTTGTGATGGTGGATGCTTTAGGAGAACACGGTACAGTTAAACTGATAGCATCATTTTATCAGTGCTTTTACAACAGAATGCGGATGCGACAAACCAGATTCACAAAATCCAAGTCTCTAAATCTTAGCCATTTGTCAGAATTTTTCATTTTTGAAAAAAAGTCATTTGTTTTGTTTTGCTGTCCATATATGTATTTTTAATTCTCTATATTCTACTCAAACAGGAAATTATGATACGATACCACTACAAGGAAAGAGGCTTTCCAATAACTTCACTTAGCCTGCTATCCAAACTACTGATCTCATTCCTTGGATCAGCACATGCAATTTTAAGATCCCACGTAGCCAGATGCGGTGCTACATGAACACACTAACTGACTGGAGGAAGACATCTTCAGAATATCAAAATGCTGTTTTTTGCAATCAAGAAAGAAGGAATTAAAACATAAGTATGTCAAAATTTCAAAAAATACGAGTGACTTTGGTGCTCAAATTCTACTCCGAAGTACCAAGAGGAAAATCCAGAAAAGCAGTTTAACAGGATTTATATGGTCAGTTTCAGTAAGATACATACAGTATTCTCCCCCTGAATCTATACACCTCTTCGCCAGTACAGTTACCCTGACAGCTGAAACTGTTTCTGTGCATACCCTAACTCCTGTTTTAGTCTCATACAGCAGGTACTGCTACACAGGTTATGTTGCCAGAGGCCTGATCTGGTTGGTGTGATCAAAGAATTCCCAACACACCAACGGCATCGACTTCAGCACAGTCAATGCTAATTTCACCCAATGACACAGCCAAAAGGAGCAGCAGCTGCCACCCTTTTAGATGTTACAAATTAAAACAGTCTCATTCTACAGCGAGCAACCCATTAGCCATGAAACAAGTTAAAAAGTGGGGTTAAAAAAAGCACAAATATGAGGAAGAAAGCATAGACCAGGACCTTTCTCACCACATAAGCACTCAAAAAACTCCACCTTTTATTTTGTCCATTTCCTCTCCCCTTCATAAATACAGTGAATCATAAAATCATTTAGGTTGGAAAAGACCTTCAAGATCATCAAGTCCAACCGTTAACCCAACACCGCTAATAACCACAACTAAACCACGTCCCTCAACACCCCTCCTTTCACACTGCACCACAGCTTTTATAGGAGAAGTATGTATCAGCTGGTTTCTGAGCGTACTCATACTCAACTAGGATATCTTTCCTGAAAATCAAAGTTTTTCTTTGAACCCTTAACACTAGAACACCAGGACTATCTTAAAAAGGTTTGTACAGCTAGCACAGTCCTTTTGTCGTACACACGTGCCAAGCAGAACTTGACAGCTTTGTAAGCAATATACTTTACTCCTCAAAAGACTGTTTTTCTGGAGGAAATAGTGCCATTTCTTTACCCTACCTGCATTTTAAATGTTTCAATAAGCTTCCCACTTAAGAAAAACACTACAATGACTACCCAAGGACAAAGATACTGATACTAATCCAGCCATCTCACGACACCACAGAAAGCTAGTGCCTCAAATCCGTGTCACTCCCTGCTCAAATACACTGCCCACTTCTCATTCTCAAAAGAAAAAATAAAATTAGGAAACCCCAAAAATCTTACTCACAGGTAACACTGGCTCTGGTTCTACTTGCTGCAGTTTGCGTTTAACACCCGTCTGAGGCGGTGGGGGTGGCATAACAGATTCATCCAGGTTGGTTCTGCTGCCCTCCATCATCGATTCTTGTAAACGACTTGGTTCTTCCAGGATGGGTTCATCTACATTCCACAACAAACCCAGTTTTACCACTTTATACAGTTTCAAATTACACTAAGTCCAATCTGCTATTAGTTAAGAACTGAGAATTCTTTACAGCCTGCATATCTTTCCCAGTAACTTAAACAGAATTGGTACACATGTACCTACAACCCAATCCAAAACCCATTTAATCTACTGGATCAAACTGAATCTCTAAGTGTCTTCTTCTAGGGAAAAAAAAAAAAAGACGATTTAAAGTCAAAGACTGTATATCAAGCTAAACAGCCTTTAGAAAAGCTCTTTGATTCACTGATATTCTTTGGTGAAAATATAAACCACAAACACAGAGAAAAATAAGCTCTGAGGGAAAGCAGAGCATCTTTCACAAGACACAAACCAATGACATCTCGTTGCTGCTGTTGCTGTTGTTGTTGCTGCTCCTCTCTGGGAACCTCTGGGTTTTCAAAGTCTTTCAGGAATTCATCAAGGTTGTCAGCTTCTCCACCTTTCCTCCTCTTTCTTAGGTCTTCCGGTACCAGGGGTGTAAGACAACGAGTAAAGAGCTACAGGGGAAAGGTTACATTATTCACTATTGTACCTCCCAGTGTCCTGAATTAATTTACATCAAGCAAATATAGGCCATCTCATTTTCCCTTTCAAGCTTCTCTCCAACAGTAATAACACCTTAATTAATTTACTTCAGTAAATGATAAATATTTTAAGCACTGGTGTCATCTTGGTTGTTTCAATGATTTTTTAAAATTATGAATACTGCTACTACTATATTGCTATTCATATGCTGATGTTCACTAAGAGGCACAATCCTGAATATAGTCCATTTAGAAATGAACATGCACAAAAACATTACCTTCAGTAGCCTGTTATTCCACAAAGGCTGTGCAGGCAGAGAGAAAAGCTTTTCCACTCCGCCAGTTTCTTTCCACATCATCAGTTTCTTAGTAGGAGGTGCCAAATCCAAAGTAGTAACAATATCAGAGTAGTCACTTAATTGGGCTCGAATGGTCTTGCTATCCAGTTCTTTCACACTGTCCACAATCAGCTTTCTCTTCCTCTTTGCTTTGGTTTCCTTGACTGTTGAGATTTTTAGCAAGTAATGAAGGTTAGCTCAAACAGGTACCACATTACAGAATAATCTTGCAGGTTCTCTATAGATCTTATTTGCCCACGTATAAAGCTGCCTCAGTAATCTACGGCAATGCTAGATTTGAGAGAATGAAAAGCTATAAGCACTATGAAAGGTCAAACACTACGAGTGCTGTCCCATAACCTAAAATTCTTCTGTGTGCACTCATAGTTCTACTGAATCTACCTAAGCCTCAATGTCCTCAGCTGCACATGCCTCCCTCCCTCATGGCCTTCTTGTCAGGCTGATGTTTCTTCAGGAGCAAACCCCCAAGGATAAGGTTCCTCTAACTAAAGAGTCAAAATGCCACATCAAGCTTTTCCCCTAAGCCCTACCTGAGCTTTGGTAGTGTCAGTGTGGGTGGTTCTCTTACCTGCACCTCTCATCCTGCTCTAGAATGCCTGTACTGCACATTGCTTACGGCCTGGCTCTCTGCAGCAGCCCCCGGAGCTCTGGGCAAGCGCTGTCTGTGCTAGCTGGCCACCAGGGGGCACTGCTACGGCTCGCTAACTGGCCAAGCAGTAACTCCGGGCCTGGAGGTCGCTCTGAAAACACAGGACAATCTACATTTCTTCCAGATCTTACTACTTTATAATGAGCCCAACACAGTTCCAGTTAAAATAGGAAAGAGTCTTGCATAAAAGACAAGGAATTTCACTATTTTGAAGAACTTCAAATACAAAGATGCATCTCCCCAGTTCAGCAATTCATTAAGGCTACGAAGCAGCAGAACACCCCACGTTCTCAGTGTCAGTCACTCCTGGCCATCAAACACAGCATATCAAGAACTGTGCTGCACTGTGTTAAGAACATGAAGAGTTCTATTCCCACCCACTGTACCTTACCTAGCATCAAAATCTACAGTATCAGGTCACTACACATACTGACTGAAGAAACTACACACTAGTATCCTCCACCTACCTGAAACGTACAGGAAGACTATTGTTAGAATAAAAGGAATTCAGCACTTGGTCCCTGGTTTCTTTCAACTGAGCAGCAGAGTCAGCAGCAGTGCTAGACGTTCATTTCCATTCCACCGGGCTAGGGTGGTCTCTGATGACCCAAGTAAAATATTCCCAAACAGCTTACTCACCGGTTATGTCAATAGGCTCCAGAGCAAAGGCTTCCTCTTCGTTGGGAACAAGCGTTGTCTGATCAGTCATAGTTGGTAACGGTTCAACTGGATCTACCGAGTCCGGGCTGTCTGGTCCGCCCACTGCCAATTAGAACAAGTGTCTTGCACTATGTCAAAATGTTAAGAAACCATGCTACCCTCCTCATTCCCTCCTCCACACCTTAAAGTGGTTTACCACACTTTATACTTCTGAGCTCAACATGCTTTTAAGGCATTAGGATCCCAATTAAATTACCTGAAAATAAGTAATTCTACCTCTAGCTCATACTCACTTGATACGTTATCATCATCATCCATATCATCGTGGGGAGGTTGCTCTGGCATCATTACTCCACTTTCTGAGAGTGCAGGCGGGTCATCAAAAATACCACCGTCATTATTACTGAGAAGTTTGTCATCTGAAACCACCATATGAAACAATCAGCTTTGCAACCACAACTCACGGAACAAGTATAGCTGAATTAACGAGGTACAGACAAATTTATGACAACACAGATAAAGATAGTGCAAAGGTTAGAGAACCGTATACTTTCAATGCTGACACAAAAGCAACCAGAGGTGCTATTACAAGACACTTGCCACATCTCACTAGGTTTCTTGGTACTTCAGAGAGAAGCACTCAGTGCAGTTCTCAACATCTTAAACCCTTGCAAGGATTCAAAGGACAAGAAGAGTTGTATATTGATTTTTTCCTAACGAGCAATATGCATAGAATGGAAAAAACGCTGGATGATTTAATTTTACTTCATTTGAAATATGCCAAGAATTAAATGCTATTTAACATCATCTGTATTGCTGCAGCACTCAAACCAGAATTCCATTGCTGAAGGCATAACTTAGGGACCTTGGCAAGAAAGGAAACAACCCCCTCCTCGGTGTTCCCTGAGGCAGAAAGTAGGACAGATGAAAAACATTTCTCAAACATACCCAATATTCCACCATCATTTCCTTCTCCAAAATTATCATCCTTGTATTGGTCTTCATATTCCAGGTGATTAGATTTCTCATTGAGGTGACTAGTGCTCTGCTCAGGTTCCAGTAGGAGATTGGAAGCGCTGGTGCTCACTAGCATGTCATCCTCAAATGCACTACCTTCTCTCATCATCTCACGATCATCCATCCCAAAGTCACCTGCAAGATCACAACTTCACTGCTATAAATGCTAAAAAAACCCCCAAAAAACCCAAAAAATCCAACCAAGATGCAAGAGACCTTAGATTTGGGTCTTTGCTGATTAATTAGCTAGCCCAAGCTTCATTTCAAGTTACTTTAATTGCAGAGTTAATGACAAGATGTAATGAATTATGCCCAGCAATACCACAGAAAAAATAGTGTTCATATTATAAAAATAACCATCTCCTCTTCAAAGCATTTTATTATACTTATTTGAATTGATTTTAGCAAGATCCCACTAAATTTTAGCTGCACCGAAACCAAAGAATTCCAAGGAATTAAAAAATGTTGTACTTTATGCCCCAAGGTTGGGCTTCAGGTAGAGAACAAACCAGTATCAGATCAACACCACCACCAGTATCAGGATTGTACTTTCAAAAAGATTACTAAATGATGGATTATATTACAATACTCTGGAAACTAGATGTTCAAATACAACAGTTTTGAGGCTTTGATTCTTAGAACACTGTCCTTGAAAAGGTACTGAAAGAAGAGTCACCACTGACTGCTTCAGCTGCAGAAATCTCATAAAGGTTTCTGATTGAGAACATGCCTATTATTAAAGCAATGACTGACTTCATATTCACACCACGTTTTGAAAATTATAATTGACATAGTACTTCACTAATTAACATGACTGAATATTCTTCAGCTTTATAGAGGCAGCTCAAAGCTTGCTGAATATTAGAGGACAGGCTTTCTGGAAAAACTGACATGTACAAACTAAAAATTAAAAGGTAGGGAAACAGCATGTTTGAGCTAATTTGGTTGTACGTGGTGGGAATTTCATAGTAATTGCAAAACCATACCCGTACAGTTACCAAAGCTAGCTTAGTGACACCTAATAATACACGAGATTTTTACCGAAGTCATTATCCTGGAGGATACTGATGTTGCCTACTTCTTCTCTCATTGTAATTTCTTCCACTCTGCTCTGGTTCAAACTAAACTGCTGGGCCACATCAATATCACTTAAACAAAGAGAAGGCAATTATTAACAATCTCCATTTTAAAAAATTTAACAATAGACAAAAGCCTGCTTAGATAAACATGAAATCAGTTTTTAAAAAGTACATTATACACAAGTCAATTAATGAAAAAGCTAATGGTGAATACAGAACAGAAAACACTACTTAAACCAGTGAGACCATTCATGGTTAAAACCCATCATACAAATTGTGTTAGCTTCTGGGAAACGTATCAGTAACCTTACTCCTTCCTATGCTGGGGCCACTAATTTTAAAGGCCAAATCAGTAACTAACCACCGACTTCTTCCCCTTCACTCTCAAAAGCTATTAATTTATCAAAAACTGTATCTAGTAACAGTACCAAGTTAACATTCTGTGGTGTTAAGGTACATTTCTTAGAAGAACACAGAATTTTTATGAAGTTTCAAATTAGCATATACCCTAATTTGAATATAAAACCAAACAGAACACTAAGTAAAGCAAACTGTATCCCAGAAATTCCATTATGAATAATCCAAAAGGGTAACATTAATTTTTTAAAGATCAAGAACTATTCAAGATGTAAACTTAGTATGGTTAGAAGAAACCCACTAGTATTAAGAAGTTTTAAGAATTAGAAGTGCCACTACAGAAGGTCAACAAGGACACTGCCATAAAACTAATCTTGTCAAACCTGAGAACGTACGTGATGTAGAGTGCCTTGCACAGAGGAAAATAGAACATGATAATACATATCTGAATTTTTCAAAAGCTTCTGTAAGGACAGCTTTAGCTTCAGTTAAAATTACACGCTACTATGAACTTAAAATCAATACAAAGATGATTGCATACTTGCTTGGTATATTAAGACTTCAGAATACAGGTTACCCACAGACTTCTTTGTTTAATTCAGGAGTGAGTTTGCTGTTTAAAACCAGATTCTCCTCAACTGAAACCAAACATCATTTGCATGGAAATAAAACAAAAAAGCAAACCAAGCTTACTCTAGATCAGGAAGCGGTTGGTCAAAATCATGGAATTCCTCAGGTAAGGTAATAGCATTGTAAGCAGCCTCCCTGTTTTCCTCAGGCAAATCGACAACCCCTGCAGAGAAGAACACTGGAGTGAGCTCCCATTCCTTACAAGGACAGCATTTTTCCCTGTGCCTTCAGCACTGTTCTCTCAGCATGAGCTTCTTGTCTTTAAACTGTTGGATTGAACCAATGCTAGACATCTATGAAGAAACCTTAAAGTCAGTACTGAAATTCAGTCTAAATTCAAAACATATAGCCTCAAACCCTGGTACTATTTTGTAATAATTGTGTAGCACTATGCAGAGCTGCGCAGCTAACACAAGTTTCGTACGTGACCACAACACTATGCAGGTACCTGCTTCAAAATCATTTTATCATGATGGTCCAGATGAGCTAGTTAATCCTATAATTAGGGTTGGGTAAATGCAGTAGCAACACGACAGCCTGGTTTGGGTAAAACAGTGGCACCACTGTAAGGCTACTTTGCTACTGGTCACTTAGTTCAATTAGCTCTGAACATCCCAGCACAGTACTGACAGTACTTGGGCCACACACACTCTTCGGCTTCTGCATTTAAAAGAGCTGGATTACCTAAACACATACATACCTTCTTCTCATCCTCCTGAGATGCTTAATCTGCTATTCAGTGGGCATTCTCAGAGCATGACTATCAAATTAGGCATCACACAAAAAGTGCCAGCAGTTGGCGCCTCCTGTTATTCAAAGGCCTAGAGGTCAGGACACTTGCAAGTGCATGGGAAATGCAGGTTTAATTCTTTACGTAGCTTGCAGATTTGAGCTCTATGTTCTGCCTTCTGACCGACACAACACAGGCAATTCTGAGGTACAGATACTTCAGAAACACCCTGCCCCCTGCGCTCCCCTCTGCAATGGATCAAAGAACCACTGTTCAGGGAGACCAAGAACAAGCATGAGTCTGTAGTTGACTCATCTTAGTATTTGGCTAGGAATGAAGAAGCCTAATCCATCCTTTCAGGGCTATCCAATAATTTTACCTGTTAGCTGCTTAAAATAAAACATGTAAATGATTCTCAGAGCAGACCTGATCAAGACAATGCCTAAGCCACAAAGCTGATAAAATGAGAACAAAGACAAGTGCCTCAACTTGTTTCAGGTCAGCATGCCACTTTCTGCAAATCTCATTTTAAGGTGCTCCCCCCTTCTACATGTGCTCTGTTGGGGGTGGCAACACAGACTGCCTTGTGAAATTAGACAAATGTATGTGTTCTCATCACTGGGGGAAGTTAAATACAACAGTAAACAAAAAATTGGCCGTCAACAAATCACAACTGAAAGCTACAAGAAGATCAATGCCTCAATCACAACGTTAAAAATCAGGAAATGAAGGCATTACATACTTCAACTTTTCTCAAATTTTCTGTTGTGCTGACTTTCAAGATTTGCCTTAAAAAAAAAAAGCTTTCTTAAGTTCAGCTTTTAAATCTATTACACTCAAACTCAGAGAGGTTCATGATTCAGCGGCTGGGAGTGTCCAGCAGCGTCAGCGCCACAGCTACACTCCAGATGGAAAGAAGTTTCCCAGGCCAGAATTAAAGAAAACTATCAACCGTGTGTAAGCCAAGTAATTAATTGCTGGATGGAAAGTCATTTCAGGTACTAATATGGCTCCTTATTTTCATGGAAAAATATTAGGGTAAGCAACAATAGAGGGGGAAGTTGTGTGTCGCACATACAAGAGGGAAAACAGCTTTGTGCACATTACAGTTCACATTATTTCGAGAAACTAAAATGTAGAAGTAGTTATAAGCCAGCTTGCTTCTAGGTTTCTTTCGTAACTCATGGTAAGGCAATCTTTACCCTTGATGGAAACAATCGCCCGCCTGTGCTTCTATTCAGCACATGCAACTGGCCTTTTTCAGACTTGTGACAGAAGGTAAAAACCATGAAGTGTATTTCCGTCTGGCACCACACACCAACAACAGCCAAAATCATAACTGAGATTTTGCTGAATCAACACTAATAGGAACAGGTTTTGTTCAGATTTCAATGAAAAGCAGTTTTTCAGGACGCAACTCAGTCACACAGCCAGCCTGAAGCAGCACTAAAGAAAGCAACTTCACCTTTAATCCTGTGTAACTTTATGTAGTTCTGCCACAGAGACAGAAAGGCAGAATCACATACCTTCTTAATAAACATCACTGCGTAAGAACATAACTTTTCAGAGAGCGCTTAAAGACAGATACCTGGACGAAAAGCCATCTTAATCTTAATGAAAGCTTCATTACAGTCTGCAAGAAGGTATTTTGCTTTCCTGTGGTAGATTCTAACAACGCCTAGCAAGAGATGTCCTGAAGTTCGAAGTGCCATCTTCACCTAAAAAGATATTGCACAATCAGTGAATTAGATGTAGCCTCACTTTTTTACCTGTCATGAAAGTTCAGTCAGCTTTGCATGAGTTTTGCAGTAAGATCAAACATCCAAAACAAGTATAAAAATCAGCAGAAAACTGAAGAGAGAATGCAAAGTCTACAGGTCAAGATGATACTCTACATATTAATTTACTGGTGTTTGCCAGGTCATCCATAAACACTCCAGGATTTCCCCAGCACTGCTGTCTAGCAACAACAAAAATAAAAACACAAAAAAAAAGCTGACATGACAAAATCCATTTTACCACATCTTATTCTGACATCGTTGTCACTTTAATTTTGAAAACAATAAAAAAAATACATAACTTTGGAAAACCATAAAGTATGATTTGGTTAAGCAAAATTTGCTTAAGAACTTATTACTTGTTACCTCTCCATCTTCTGTCCTGCAGTTAAGGAGAAAATCAGAGAGAAATAGTGGGGCGTCCATAAACAAGCATTGCCACATTCAAACAAGCTTAAGTTCCTTTCCTCCTTAACCTCACTGCTTTACTATGTAACCAAGTATCTGCTGTCGGAACAGAAAACTGATTAAAAGGATTCCAGGGAAGTACTTTAGTCTGAAAGAACATTGAGACTTGTGTTGAAGGATACATGGAATAACTGTCTCCCAGAAAGATTAAGCCATACAGGGTTTAACCTCAACCTCGAAGAATTCAAAATTTTTGTTGTGTACAGTATCTCTGGAATATTCCAGCTGACACGTGTGACACGAAGTTAACTATATGAAAGTGTGTCTATTGATTTATCTTTTTGTAAAGGAATTCTGCACCTCACTAGTGAGTCCATGAAGATTATCATCTTCTTTCTAAACCCTTCCAGACCTGATGCTGAAGCAATTGACTGTTCTGGAACAGTAAGTATCTGTGATTGTACTATATATTTTTTGCTGATACTTAGCAGTTCTTCCACAATCCACAGTAGCATTACAGAAACATTGTTATAATTGTATCAACCAATAAGATATATAAATACATTCTTTTTCAAATAGTTGCTTTTCAGACATCTGTTACATGACAAAAGTCACAGCTGTATCAGTCCATTAGTTCTTAAACGGAAAATTCACGGGTACTAGAAGGAAAAAGAAACATTTTAAAATATAAGTTCCTCAAAATTTCCTCTGCTTTCACAACAGCCATCCAGAAGGGTTATGTTTTTTCAGTTTTGTTCTCTATTCTCCTCCCAGAAAAGCAAAGACTAAAAGCTTCAAAAGCAAGGCGTTTAAACTACAGACTAGTAGTTTTGTTGTATGGAAAACTATCCTCATGTAACCAGTAACACCACAAGCTATCACAATACTTCAGATCTTTTGCTGTAGCTAAGCAGAACACGCTTTGAACGTCGTTACGAAACATAAACAAGAGTATCTTAAAAATCTACAGCTCCCAGTAACAACAGTGCTGAAAGAGTGTCAAGGCCTTTAAAAGTTACTTCTTAGGAATTCTGGCCTTTCCTCTCTTGCAAATATTTGCTTCTAAATGATGCATGGCACATCACGATACAAGTCCTTCATTTATATAAAGCAAACCATGTTGTAACTAAACTGCCTTATACTTTAGCATTAGAAAATACCCTTCATAATCAAAGTCAATAGAGTGTTTCCCACCTGAACAGACCTTTCCACCCTTCAATATAGCAACATGAAGAATTTTGTTTCAGTGACCCAAATAATAACTGTCACCTGCACACCCAACTTCTTTTCACTACAAGCTACCAGTACATCAAGTGTAAAATAGATACCTTTGGTGAAATGATACTCTCCACGCTGCTCTCCAGATTACATTCAAAAACATGGGCTTTGGTTAGCTTCTTATCCCAGTGGGCCGCCAGCCAGATTTTGGCCAGCGGCCCACGCTTGCTCAGGACAAAGTGGGCATAGAACATGGTCTCAGATGTCTAAAACAAAGTGCAAACCTGTAAAGAAAAAGGCATTTTTTTTTTCTTTTAATGGGGAACATCCTTGTGAACACACCTCTCATCTGCAGTAAGCGGAACACGTTTACTTTCCAATCATTAACGTCAGACTATGTGTATAAAATATTTAAGAAGCCAGCACTTGCAAGTGGTGGCCATGTAATAACATTTTTATTGCAGGGGAAATATAAAGCGGGAAGAACAGCAACCAATGACCACTTAGATAATTTAAAATGTTTACCATCCCACAAGAAAAAAACCACCTTGATTATATTAAACTTTATAGTAATGATCGTAACTCATGTAATGCAAACAAACATGTCTGTTTTCAGTCCACAGTAGCCTTCTACCCCTTCCATTTCTTTCTACTCTTAGTTCAGTAGCTACGACTATACCATTATACACTCTACATTACAAAATATACTGCTGAATGCTTTACTGAAACGCAGTCCTAAACCTTTTAGACTTCATCATGTTTTTTAAACAGAAAGTACGACTATGTCTTCATTTCTGAGCAGACAGGATTTCACAATCCTCTTAGTAAACGCTTGATTTTAATTCAAGTGTTGATAAAAACGGTAAGAAAATTGACTGTATTACTCCAAACTTCCTGAAAATAATTTTCTTCTTCCTCCTTCACTAGTAGAACAGACTTCCTTTTATCTAATAGCTACATTTTATCTACTTATCAGATGTAAGAAGGTAGTTGCTAGATAAGATGCCAACACATCAAACCATGGGGAAGCAGAACAGCATGATGTCTTATGTCCTAAACATGACAATTTCATCCATGAGCTAAGTGTATGATTCCATTCAGCTACAAATTGAGAAAATAACTTGAGTTTGCTTTGAAGAGGTGGAAGATTCTCCACAGCCTTTCCTCCAGCAGTACCTGTAACTAGGGAAAAAGAAAGGAAAGAGAAGAATGGGAGAGATGCAACAAGTGCATTTCAGTTTTTACCTCCTCCATGCCTACCGAAATCTGCCAGAGGAAGCACAGCAACCTAACAGTAAAAGTGTGGCAGTTTAACCTGGGCAGAGCCAGTGTGAGGAGCATCAGTTTCTAGACATAAAACCCCTAGTGTTTCCCAAACATAGGCCAACACAACTTATAAGCAAATAGGGAACAGAGGGAAATACAACGCATCAGTAAACACGATAGCCAGGGAGAGTTCTCAAGGAAGCCAATTTCTAAACCACACTAATTTTCCTGTTGGTTAAAAAAACAAGGCAAAACCAAGTTTCAAATCAGCTAGGGTAGAGCTGTTGATATTTATAGGGCATGCTTCACAAAACAGAAGGAGCACAATTGTGACTGCTAGAAAAGTAAGTATACAGGCAAAAAAAGCACCGGCATTACTGGTTCAGTGGAAGCAAAGCCAAACTCTAGGTATCTAGATAACACATGAAGAATTTCAGATCTAGGGGTAGATCTCTGAAAGTAAATGCCAATAATATTTTTTAGCTTTTTTTTTTTGTTACTAAATTGCAGTTGAAGGAATATCAAGGAAATGGAAAATTTTCTTTGTAGTGGTAGCACACTCCATACTTGTACCCACTCATAGGTATCATTCAGCATGGAAGATGAAGAAAGCTTTGAATTTCAGCTGCATTAAACAGAACAGAGTTGTTTGGACAACAGAAATGATTACGAAGCTTATCTGCCTTAGTGATAGACTGGCCACTGACTGTTCATAACCAAGAACAGACACAGTGCAGAGGATCTGAAGGAAATAAAGGTCACGTTCAGCTTCAGCTCAAGTTAACACAGTAAATAGAAAGGATTTAATCTACGTTTAGGAATGAAGTTGATAGCTTTAAGCTGTAACAAAACTGCAGAGTAACAAAAAGTTAAAATGCCACTTTTATTTGTTGAGGTTGTGTGGGGGCTAAGGACAGCACTGCACACAGATGGACATGAACACGTTTTTCTAGGAAGGACAATCAAATAGTTTCAGAAGGCTTCTCCATCAATAAAAGTTATCTAAAGGAAGGTATTCTGCTCCCTGCCCTTGCCCCAGTGTTTTTTGAACAACATCACACTGTCTTGGAGGCCAGCAGACAACCCTCGTGCATTTTCCAAGGCCTCACAGTATTTTTGTGCATGCAGAGACAGAGCTTTGCAGCACAGCATTTTGATACCTTCAGTTGCTACCACAACCATGTGCTGCTCTGGTAACAGCAGGCCTGTAAATTACCCATAAATATGAGGAATGGGGGAGACAAACATACAGTTAACAAAACCACTTATATTATTACTCTGCTAAAAACTTCCAACAACTCTTGGAAAAGAATGTACTTTGGTAGTATTATTCATTAATAATTTTTTTTTTTTTTTTACAATCATTGAAATATGTAGTGTGTGCTTCACAAAACTTCAAACATACAGGTGAGTGTAACCCTGAAGACATCCTGAAGATTTCCTGTTAAATGTGAAATATACTACTTGGACAACTCAGACAAAACTTACCACATTAGATGCCAGATAGGAAGGGTAAAACAAATTATTACCTAAGATATCTAAGAGGAAGCAATGTTCCCCAAAAAACTGACTTGTCAGTCACAATTACACCAAGGATAATGATTTCACAACTTTATATATATATACACACATACAGACACACTGTTAACTTCCCTCTTTTAAAAATTGACAATACAAGTCCAAGCACTCCCCCCTAAGAGGGCTCGACATACGTAAATGGGTTTCAAAACACATGCTTCATTAGTCATCAAGTCAAAGAGTAGAGGCTGAAAACCACTGCACCAAGGGAAGGCACAGAAACAGTAAGTGGTCACCTGTGTTTGTGGTGTTTCTTAGGTTTGGCTGCTGCTCCATACTGGAGTTACACATCAAACCTAATACCTGCCTTTAAGACGGATGAAAATAATATACAACGTGTGCAACTTTTGGTGTTAATGAGAATCAGAAATAACCAGCTCCTACACAGGTTGTCTGTTTCTCTTCACCCATCAATGAGGCCTTGACACAGCAAAATACATAGAGAAACAGTGACAGACTACAGATACTTTTAAAGTGTGTTAAAAGTATCCAGCTGCCAACCGGGCGAGTGCTGAACCTCTCTACTGAGTCTATGTCCCTCAAACTAATAATAATTAGGGTTCCATTCAATTAATAAACATAGGTGTCCAATGCCATTTGAGATGACCTAAGATGTCTACACAGAGCTGGCAGATATATCACAGGACCTACAGGACACCCCTGCTCTTCTGGATTTGTTGCCCACAGAAGTTGTGGATGCCCCATCCCTGGAAGTCTTCAAGGCCAGGCTGGATGAGGCTTTGAGCAACCCGGTCTAGTGCAAGGTGTCCCTGCCCATGGCAGGGGGGTTGGAACTGGATGATCTTTAAGGTCCCTTCCAACCCAAACCATCCTGTGAATTTTAAGTGTTATTAACAAATAATACTTTTATTCTCTGAAACACTAAGTTCCTGTGCCAATATGAGTGTCTACCATTTCCAAATTCCAGCAGATGCTCTGGGTTACAGCCATCGTACAAATCCCACCTTTATGGTTCCGAGCTGCGGCAGTTCAGCCACTGTTGTTCAGAGCATCAGCACAATTGCTGCAACCAGGCCCCAAGGGCTGCGCTCTCTTTCTTCAGATTTCTTTTTTCTTCTTTCAGATAATCCTTTTCACTATTTCAGGCTTTTGGTCTGATCTTTAATTCATAGGGCAGTGAGCTGATGCAGTGGCATAAAAGGAGAAGAAAGATTTTGCTGGCATAATTCGAGACTGGGATGAACGTTAAAGGAACTAAGAGTTTCTTGGAGCAGCAAAGTGCTCATGCAGACACGTCAGACACATGCTGTTGGCTGCAAAAGCAACTCATCTGAATACCTGAAAAAAAAAGGGTGGCTGATGGCTCTTTAAAAGCTTGTAAGGTAAAACATAACAGTTAATTTTTGAAATTGACTGGATATGAACCAGGACCTTAAAACTTGTTCTAAGAACTTACTCATTCTGCTGTCTTGCTTGCACTTCTGAGGCGAAAATATGTACTCACACAAAACCAGGCAGCACCAAACCCTGACCTTGCCAAATCATGCTTTCAAAAGATTTCAAACTTGATTTTAATTTTGAATTTTCTTCAGTGTGCCACAATTGTCCTCAGGTTGCCCTGCCTAAACTGGTCCTCGACAATTGTATATTCTTATTTTTTAATATTTTCCTTTCTAAAGCGTGAAGAACTACAATTCTATACACAAAGTAGCTGAACACGTAAAGCAAAACTGATACAGGCAGTACAGTTCTGATCCAGAATCTGCCTGTTCCATTCTCCCATGTGAGTAATTGATCCTCCCAAAGAAGTAACATGAAAAGTGGGCGGATGCTACCTATGAACTTCATCCTACCCACCAATTCACAAATACTGTTTTAAAATCCTTCTGCATATTAGAGTGGCTAACTAGCAAAACTCAGAAAAGCACACTCACATAGCTCAAGTCACCCTTCAATACATCCTGAATGAAGCTTAACGGACTAACAGCTGGCAACAACACTGCAGACAACAGATACACTATCACCATATTTTAATTTGGCCATGGTTCAGCCTGGCCCATTAAATCCACTTGCCTGTTACTCTACTCAGCCAGGTTACGTATACACACACCAGTTCACAGGTCCAGTCTTCAACTGGTTTTACTGTCACTTGCTTTTGTTCTATTTGTAAGGCTACTCCAGAACCACATCCATCCACTGATCAGCAGAGAACTCCCATACTGCAGTTTAAAAGTCAGTCATTTTAATTAATTTGTTCTTATGCTATCCTTCAAACTCTTGTTTCTGCTGGTTCCCTGCAAACTATTTTCTTCCTTCGCTGTCCCGGTTTGTTTTGCTAAGCCAAGCCAACCCTGGGTGATCTGGCAAAGACAGAGTTTGCCCTGTGCACCTGCAGCAGCCCCAGATGGCCCTGCCAGACTTCAGAAGTCCAGAACGATTATCCTGCTGCTGCAATTATGCTTTGAGTTCTTCACTTTTAACCCATAATCCTTCACCATACAGTCCCTCTGACATGTCTAAAACTTCCCTGGTGCGGGCATTCACTAATATTGTCTCACTAGCAGGTTTCACTAGCACACTGAACACTTGGTGTCAATGAAAAAAAAATCATCACCAGCCTTCATATTTTTGTATTTTCATGAATTTTAATATATTAGTGTGGCACCTGCAGCTTTACTGAAGTTTATTGACTGACAAGTCACCTCAATTTCTTTTGTCCACAAAATCAATTATTGAAAAGATGAAACTGAACTAGTCCAACCTGACATACATTTGCTAAATGTATACAGCATTTTCCATTTGTCTCCAGGTCTTGGTTTTTCCATCAACATTTTTGTCTAAAACCCCATGGCTAAGGTTGCACTACCAGCCTATAAAAAAACCCAAACCACTCCTTTACAGGAACTGCATTTGCTGCTCTCCAATTACAATACACTCTGCACCTACATAATCAAGTTGCTAGAACCAGTGCGCCACTAAAGTTATTAATTCAAAAGGGCTTCTTGTACAGAGTTTGAGATCACTGAATCTTATGAAGTGCTCCTGTGGCCCATCCCAACCCCATTTTCCTATCTAGACCTCAACAGATAACCTGCCCTTGCCCTTAGATTCAGTATGTCCACACATGCAGTGGCAAAGCAGCTTTTTAATTTTAGGCCCTATCTCGATTATTCCAACCTTTGCGCAACTCCAGTTCCAAGTCAAACCAATACACTTGCAGAAACCACATATTAACATACTCTTATGTTACTCGGTCTTTTGCAGCAGTTACTCTTCTGCATTGTTCACCCAAAGAGCTCACATGTAAAATCTCCTAACTTCTTAACATTTTGCCTCAAAGAAGTTAAACTTCTGTATTAACCGGGACAACTATTCTCATTTCTGCAGGAAATCCCATGCTATCAGCAACCCTGATGGCAAAACAAAACTAATTTAATTGGGTGGCAATTTAAGTTTATTGTAGGTCACACTAACTTTCTGCTCCTCCTTTTATTCCCACCACCACACTTACTTCCTCTCTGTTAAGACTTTGGATCAGTGGGCTTTGTATTTCTAAGTTTCACAGAATGTCAAATATTTACCAATGAACTTTCACAAAATAAAATGCAAGCCTGGCCCTACCCATGCTTTGATGTTTCCCCATTTTTCAAGCAATGATTTCATTGAGGAAGAGATTAACGACAGCATATCCTTACTGCACCGTCCACACAATGTGGGTCTCAATGATCTCTTCTCCCAATTTGCCACACTTTCTTCCATGTGTCCAAGTTAAACGAAAAGCCATTTTTGTTGACACAGTGGCATGCCAGTAAGCACCGTGGCCCCAAACTCTTTTGTTATGGATAAAAACACAACACCTTGTTGTGTATTTAGTAGAAACCTTTCATTCAGGATTAGCGAGGTCTCTTTAAAATTATAGCACGATGTATATCAAAGCGTCCGTAGGAGCTGCTAGAATAAGATCTAATTCTTTAAGAGGTAGGCATTTTTAAAGGGGCCTTTTACTTGCAGATCAACAGCCACAGTGCCCAGAAAGTAGATACACTACTAGTGAGGACCGCGAGAACATTCAGTAATCTGCTTCATCCCAGCGAAAAGTTGAATTACATCACAGCGTAAGAGACAGGCAGATGAAACTGCTGGTCTCCCCCATCCCAGACTGGGGCAGCCCCGCACCTACCCCGGCCCCTGGGCCGAGGATCTGCTACATTACCGCGGCCTCCGGCCGGCACCACACCGCTCCCTCAGCTCCCCCCGAGCCGGCTCTCCTGCGGAAGCGGACGGGTTCCGCTCCAGGCTTACAGACCGGCACCGGCTCGGAACGCACACCCTCCCTGCCTCCGCTCCCTCCCCAGGGCCGCAGAACAGGGCCTCACCGCGCCCGACCCCGGCGAACG
>NW_010272467.1:0-57971 GCF_000690775.1 Eurypyga helias
GGGGTGCTCCCTCCCTGCTCGGGGCTCCGCTGCCAGGGCGAGGGATTCGCGGTGAAGTTACTACGAGGAATGACTCAGCCCGGCTGCGCCTCCGTGCTCGCCGTCGGCAGCGGCCGGACGAGCGCCGTGCAGAAGCGTTCTGTTTACAAGCGCTGCTCTGCCTTTCCCCCGGTTGTTTACGTGTTTCTGCTCCCGAGGAAGCCTATGTCGTGTGCCGAATTTTCCCGTCCGTTTCTCGTTATGGCTTTCGTGTACACTTCGAGGCTCTTCTGTTGGTCTGTGCTGGCCTTTCCTTCTCAGTGCCCTCGCAAAGTTCTGGCTGACAGTGGTCTACTGTTAGAAATGTTAATGTGGATGCTGGGAAAATTAGATTAACTAGTCTTTGGAACACTTGTGTTTCTTACTTAACTTCATCTAAAGATAAAAAAAGTAAATCATGCCTGAACCGAAGGTACTTGGATCCCACCCAGAAATTTTAGTTTAGTCGTCTTATAGCCATAGCTTGGTTTTTTTTATCTTGTGTAATTTTTTTTTTTTTTTTGGTATGAAGTAACTAGGTGGTGCGATGTCCATGAGCCATTCATTCACC
Source organism: Eurypyga helias (assembly GCF_000690775.1). NCBI lineage: Eukaryota > Metazoa > Chordata > Aves > Eurypygiformes > Eurypygidae > Eurypyga > Eurypyga helias. The sequence continues at coordinate 590 of NW_010272467.1, forward strand.
GTGGTTGGTATTCAAAGCTTTCGCTTTTCTTTATGGGAGAGAATGAGGAGGCTGAGTGGTTTGGGTTTTTTTTTTGCCACTCACATAAATGTGCATTAGTAGATCAAGCTACTGGCTTTCTGGAAGAACTCGCACTTCTGAAGTTGTTTGTTTGACTGCCATGGTCAAAGGTGCCTCGGTGGTGCTGGAGAAATGATGAGGATGGGAAAACATGCTGGTTGCAGTTGATGCTCGTGCTGTGAGGAATACTAAACACAAAAATACTTCATAACAATAAAACTTAAGCTTTATCATGGTATATTTAAATTGTGTAATTTAAGAATGTTTAATATCTAGTAATTTGGGAAGTTTTTAGAATATGAAGCACATGAAGAAGAGACTTGACTGTTATCTAGTGTTTTAACATAAACTTTAGTGCCAAGAAGCAATTATTAACAAAAAAGAAAATAGACACTTGAACATCTTTAGTTTAAATCAAAGTGTGCAGAAGATATTTGTACTTACTCTAAATGCTGTCAGGAATTGAAAATGGTTTTATTATGTTGGGAGTAGTAAAGATGAAAACTTACTGAAGAACGTGAGTAAAGGGACTTCAGCTTTGCCAGTTACAGAGCTGGAGATACAAACGGGATTTTTTTGGATAATGGCTTAATGTGAGATAGGCCTAACTGTACTTTGGAAGTATATTGTTATTGTTGCACACACTATAGGTAGCTGTATGTTTTGTAGATAAAAACCCCCAAACGAAACCCAAACTTACCCTGTATTGTTTTGCTCTCGCCTTGTGCTCAGCACAGATTTGGGTTAGTAGTCTCTGAGATGATATTCAAGGGGCTGGCTCTCTCCCCATGTCATGTTACCATATTTATAATTAGAAGCGTATGGAGCAGACTTGCATTCTGCAGGAGAGGGCAGGGGTTATTTTGAGGTTTTTTGTGGTGTCTTTGAACCACTGTTTGTCCGTGAATGTTGTCTGAACACTGCTAAGGTTACACAGTCTTGCGAAAGTTAAGGTGAGATACAATTTCTATACTGTTAGTACATTTCTTAGAATTTCAGTTATTCTGGTTAAGTAGGGGGTGAGTGTATGTGGGGGGATAGGAGTAGCACATGTTGATTTGTTCCTTTTGATAAGAGAGTGGCAGTTACACTAGGATCGTTTGAAAAAATTTGTGTGTTATGTTGTAGGGTAGGCTGTTATCAGTGTTTTCTTAAGTCTCTGGTTTTAATCTCGCAGCTAGTTTCTGTGGAAAACTGGCTCAGAGTGGTGTTAAGGTCTCGAGACGTAGTGCAGAGGTTGCGTTCATTTGCATATTGTGATAAAATGAAGCAAGTCAAAATGGAAAACTATAGTGTGCATACCTTGCCATCACACGAGCTACTTCGTGTCACTTGGACAGTGTCTAAGCAGTCATGTGTCTCCTGCATATGCATAGTGCTCAGGAAAGCTGGGCTCCTGATTTTGGTCCACAGCTCAGTGACATAAGGAGTTTGGGGAGAAAGGGAGGGGAAAAAATTTTTAATACCTTACTACTTTCAAGGACTCATAGTTAGCATTCTAGTAGAAAAAGTTGATTATCAGTATTATCGAATAGCAAACATTTGATTACATGATGCCAACTTAAAAAATAATACCGTATTAAACTGCAGGACTTGACTGAATGCACTGATACCAAGCAGGCAAAAAAGTATCACTAATATGTAAATTACTTTGTAATTTTAGCAATTAGAGTACTATGTATTTTGTCACTGATTCATCAGAGTGATGATTTCAGTGCACAAATTGCAGTATCCTTACATGAATTCTTTGTTGAGAAAGCCTACAGCATGATTAGTGGTGATAGAGAAATTGTTAACAATGATTTTTGTGAGCTAATTAGGATTCTCTGGTTATTGTGAAAGTCACTTGTCTATTTACAAGTTTATTCCTGTTGCAGATCCACTTGTAATTTAGTTTTGAGCTTGCTTGGAAGAGAAGCTGGAAGGCATCATAGCCATGTATCAGCTATTTTGATCCCCTTTTGTAAACAGGGTTGGAAGTGGATATACTTTGTGTTTTCTAATAGGATTTAAGCATAACAAACCATAATAATAAATGATGTCTAAATTAAATTTTTAGCACTTGTCGATAGAAATAGTGAAACAAATGTGTTGATGTAAAATGTTCATTTGGAGATTTAGATGGAGGTGGCCACTGTTGGCTGGTCAGAACCACACAGGGTGTCAGGGCAATTCTTGCTTGTTTTCTGTTTATCTCCAGGTGTGTATTTTCTTTTTGTTGCTCAGGTTTGCAGTCCATATTACTATTAGGATTCTGAGCTCAAGCCACAGCTAGCATAGCTTTTTAATGTGCATCGGAGATGAGTTTCTTTGGGGAACACATTTTTCAGGTGGGCCTGCTGGTTTTATTGCATCAAGGTGAAATGATTACAGAGTGGTGTATGTAAATCTATGGTAGTTTCTGCATCTATACAATTGGGTGTTGTAGAATGTGGTAGCTTGCTTTCTATGTGAAATGACTTAAGTGTTATATGAATTTCTCGCTGTGACCTGTGGTGACCACCTGTTGATCAAAAGTAAAACGTAGAACTGCTTTGACTAGTTAGGTTCCAAATGTCCTGCATCTGTCTTACTGTGTAGTGTTTTAGGTCCAGTAAGAAGAAGGATGTGCAAATATTTGAGAGCAGCTTTGCTTAAGGAATGTTCTAGTGGGTCTCTAAATTCAGAACATGATTGTGTTTTCTTGTTATAAAATAGCTCGTGTGTTCTTGCCTCCTAAGACTTATTTTTGAAACAGTATTTTTGCTTTCTCAGGAGAGTAGGGAAGTGGTGGTGAAATAGTTGTTCAGTATTTAATTTGCCTGTTCTTTTTATTTGGACGGATTAAGTGAAACTAGTGTCTGTGTGATAGAAACAAAATACATCAATCTTCATTATTATTCTTGAAGATGTGTTTGAAAGGCCATTATGCTGTTTTCAGCTTGAACAGACTGAAAACAATGTGTATTTAAAGAGGTAGAAAACAGTAGTAATTAAAAGGAAAGCTTTACTGTGGATTCAAAAATCGGACCACTCTTAGCAAAGCTAAAACATAAATTCTGTGAAGAATGGTAATTTTTTGAGATCTAATTTCTGAACATTTGAGGTAGCTGCTCTTAAATTCCCAAATTTTATTTTGTTCAGTGTTCAGGTTTTCTTCTGTAACTAACTGATCTGCCATTTTTTGGTGTGGTTGAATATGTTCATGCTACATTCTGCAAAATATGCTCTTTTGTCCAAGTATGGCTGCGGCAAGTTTTGAAAGGTGGTATTTACCTGATAGTGCAGGGATTCTAAACGTCAGTGTTTTATCTCAAATTTTATTTTGGGTTTGTTGATGCCAAGTAGCTGTGCTGTGTGTTAAGAGTGTGGATGTTTGACCCTTATTTGTGTAGTTGTACCTAGGGTAGACAGTTCATACTGACAAAGTGGTGCTTTTACTTACACAGTTTTCCTTCCATCCTCCAGAGTGTGTATTTTTATTAAATTCAGATGAAGTGGAAGTTCTTACATAAGAATATATTGTGTAACTGGACTAGCAGCTCTCTTCTAATATATTATGCTTATGCTATACTGCAAGTATTCTGCTAGTAAACTCAGGATCACTTATTTTTCTATTGTAATTAAAAATATTTTTTACAGGTACTTGTATGCTGATTGAAAGAGACTTGATTCAAACCCAATGAATGGTTCTTAAAAAATGGAAATATGACTCAAAATTCTCCGTTCTGTCTGAACGAAAAGAGGGGGTGTAATGTGTAAACTTAACATAAGTAAAGTTATGTGAAAGACTCAGAGATAAAACACCTATAAGTTTCAAAAAGGGGATGTAATATAATAACAAATTCATATTTGTGTTTTGTCTGCAAATAGCACAACCGGGGTTCAGTAAGGCAGGAATACAGTTGTAGTATCTCAGTAGTTGTGGGTTATGGTTTTTGTTGGGTGTTTTTTGTGAGGTAGTGTTTTAAGCCTTATCCAGAAAGGTAAAGAAGGGCAGTTGAAAATTACTAAACAAGTTATTGAGGTAAGATAAAGTTTAATATTCTTCAGACCCATCCTGCAGCTTTTCTCATTCTCAATACGTTGCAGTTATCTTCTTCCAGATTGACACTAATAGAGGTCTGAAGGTGATTTGTAACTGTGTAACGTACAAATACAGTAATAAGCTGATTTGCCAAAAACCTAGACATGGTTTTTGAATATGTATTTGTAGGGATGGCAGGTGTTGTGTTGACTCTGCATGTCAGTGATGGTCTTTTTCTTGTCTGTTTCAGATACCGCTGATTGTTGATAAATAGGAGGAGGTTCATAGGTGTCATGTGAATTATAAGGACCTTAAAAATGAGAAATTCCATCTTTAGATCATGAAAGTTCATTTGCTAAATATATAATTATACATATGAATAAGAAAAATCAGAAGTAAGTTTGGAAGTTGCTAATCATTTGAACAGTTTACCAAGATGGTGGTGGATTTCCTTATTACTGGAAGACTTTAATGTTACTCTAAAAATATAATTGTTTATTAATAGATATTAATTAAGGAAGAACCTGTGACTTTTATGCAGGCAATCAGACTAAATCGCAAGGATCTTGACTTGTCTTACATATCATTGTTGTAAGTCTCTTACTTTTTTTTTCTATCTGTAGCATTTTCATTCCTGTGAAATAAATGCCAGTTAATCAGTCTTACTTTCTGTGCTTTCATCCTTCAAAGTAAGTCTGGGTGAGTTACCTTATACTATCCACACAAAAGAGAAGAAAAAGCCTTGTAGCCTTATGATGGTGTATCTGTATCTGGAGAGGGGAGGGCAGGAAAAGTGGCCTCCTAGACTGAATTTTGAGAAACACTGTCCTCAATTGCATCTGTAGTAATTCCCCATTTATGAGTTATCTTAGCCTCATCTTTAAGAGGATGCTGACTTTTTTTAATAGGCTACCATTTATAAGTTGATGCTGGTATGGGCAGTTAGGAATGTGAATGATGCCTTTGGGAAATTCTCTGTTGTCTCCTTGGGTGACAGTGCTGATGGTTGGTACCCCCTGTGTTCATCAGCCTCTTTCCAGCCTTAGTTGTAATGTAATGGTTTGTGGGGCTGTGTAGTGCATTGGATCATGGAGCTAATTTGAGTTAGCTGTAACCTAGGGAAGTATGCTGTTTCTAACTTGCTACAGCGAAGTAATCCAGTTTAATCCATGGGAGTATGGAAAGTTGTACCACTGAAAGTTGGTGCAGGGAGAGGAGCAGTAGTGGCTGAGGAAAGGGATTCTTAAGTCTGGTGCCCTTAGAACCAGTGTTTATGTGGCTGTGGTCTTGGTAAACCAGAGAGTGTTAGTGAAAGATGCAGTGGTGCCGACCTGTCTGAGTTTGATGTGAGAAATAAAGGAATTTTTTGGCTGTTTCTTGCAGAATTGTTTGCAAACACAGTAAGATATTACATGCTAATTATTTTTAAGGAGTATATGCCTACAGGGAGAACCTTCCCACCAGTATGGAGTCAGTGGTAACTTGAATAAAACCACCTGAAGCTCTACATGCTCAAGTGCACCATTCTTTGCAAAGTGAATGTGTTAACCTCTGTAATTGGAGTGAGACTTGTAATCTACAAATGTTTTTGAAATGGCAAAATTATTCATTAAAAAAAAAAAAACACCAAACACAAAGCTGATAAAACCTTCAGTTAACTTTGTTAAAAGACCAGGTTGCAGACAGCAGTGGAAAGACTGTTTCCATCAATTAAAGGCAGAAAAGAAAGAAAGAAAGAGTGCTTCTACAGCCTGTGGGCAGTTTCCTAGCAATAAGAAGGTCAGGAAACCTTGGTTTGTTTCCTGACTTGTGCCTGTTAACAGAAGCACAGAAATTTGACTTACTGAGATGTGGAGTTTTGAAAAATGTCATGGAATATGTGTGTGTTTGGTGTGGGTTTGTTTTGTTTGGTGCCTTTTTTTTACTGTTGTAAGGGAAAAACTTTTGTCTGATCCTTTATATGGATTGTGTTTTGGCAGCTCCTCAAATCAGTGAAAAGAGCAGTGTAAATAGATCTTAACCCGCAGATTTGAAGTTTTATAATTATATACATATGGTATCATGACACAATGCCTAATAATGTGCTTGTTGCCTCATAAACATGCTTTAAACTATTGTGTTCCTAGAATTCACAGTATGGGTTGTGTCTGGACTTGTAAGAAGCTGCGCTGTTTTGGGCCATACCGATTTCAAAGCTGCTCTTTAATGCAGTGTTTTCTTACCTGCCCAGATGCAGTTGCTTTTGATCTCCTGCTGTCCCACCGATTATGCTGAGGATCTTTGAAGGTCTTGCAGCACCCACCTTGCTGAATGAGCAGATTCGGTGTAATTCAGTTTTTCCTGCAACTTGGAATATGGTGGTCATATGTAACTCTTGGTATTGGGTAAAATGATCCATCTTAAAGGTTGGGGGGAAATGCTTCTTCAGTGAATTGGGAAGCAGGGGGCTTAGGCATGTTTCCTGGTTGCCCTGCAGAATTGCAGCTTTGCTCTTGAGTGGAAAAGACTTGGTTTACTGACCAGCAGCCGAGTTTGAGAGCTGTTAACAACACAGTGACTGTTGGAGATGCTGTAATTAACCGCCTCTGTTCCTGATGCACATCTCAACAGAGTATAAATAGAGCTCCAGATGGCACCTTACAGATGTCAGGGATTGACAGCCTTTCTTTAAGACTAGAGTGTGGCTTGAACATGAGGTTTATAGGCTTTGATATAAGGTGGTGATGGGAGATAGGATCTCCACCTGGTGCTTGGTGATTAGATGTGGTCTTCTGGTTAAATTCATTTTGGGGGAGTGGGTGATGAAATTATTCTCTGTAACTGGGACAGGAAGAACTCTACTATTTATTCATCACATAGAGTGAAACTTAAAGAAATTCCTAAGCTAAGTTTTTTTTTTTTTTTTAAGTGCCATTTAAAGCATGTTTCCTTTCAATGGTTGCCTGGATAAGCGTATGCATTTGCATTGTGTCTAAGCCATTTCTGTTGCTAAAAGCATTAGTAAAGAATGTGTGCACTTATAAAGAGGTCATCCTGTCTGATGTTCTGGTGGTGGTGGTAGTCTTCTGCCAAGTCAAGATATTTTGGGTTAGATGCATTGGTTGCAGTACTGGAGAAAGCTCCTTGAAGTCTGCTTTGAGATGATCATACAACTCACGTGAAGAAATTTGTTTGCTTCCTTAAATTCAGCTTGTCTATGTGCCTTTTCCTTTGATACTAGGAAATATGTGCTGTAAAATGCTTTGTTTGAGGTGAGATGTGCAAATTAGAGCAAGACAGCCTTTTCTGAGAAGGGTACCTGAAAAAGCAAGAGAAATAGAGGTAGAAAACAGGCTTGTAGAATAAAGCAAATTGCATTGGGAGGAACATTCTGTGCTCATCTCATAACTTTGTCTGTTGTAGAGCTGCCTAAGTTGAAGTGAAACAGGAAATCCTACTCTGAAAGGAGAGGACAGAAAGGTGAAATCACAGGAATTGCAGCATCTCAAAGTCAAACTTCAAGATTTGCTGTATGGAAATGAAGCACAGCTTAATAAAATGTTAATGTGCCCCAGAGTTAGCTCTCCCATCTCCAGAGGTAATAAAGGTATATTCTTCATGAGGGGTGATCTTCTCTAGATCAGATATTCAGTGAATGAGGAATAACACTTCAGCCTTTTAAACATGTGATGGACTTGTCAGCCTTTGCCTCAGATGAACTGACCTTTTGACAGGCAGGAGTTCTGCAGTCATGTCTCCTGTGGGAAGCCTGACCCTTGTAATCGGAGGTGACATTTATGGCTCGCATTGGAGGCACTATCTGTTACCTGCAGTAGAGCCTCAGCGGGTCCGCAGTAGAATCTTCCTTCGTTAGCAGCATACAGATGATGTTCGTACAGAGCTATGTGAATGTCTAATCATCAGCAACGTGAAATTGCAGGCATCTGGGTGAACAGAGTGTTGCTGTGTTTAGGTAGTTAAGCTAGTCAGCTTTCAGAGCTGAATCCTTTCCAACTGGGAGGTATACATGGCATGTGGGGGTGAAGGCGGAGTTTGGGCCTCCCCATCCTCTATGACCTGGGAGATGAAACTTTGATATGTACAGCACTTACTGTGCAGATGTGAAGCAGTACTTTGCCAGGCACAAGCAAGAGATACCTTATATTGCTGGTGTGTTGCTGTTGTAGAAGATGGAATTTTAAATACTGGGCTTAAAGGAAAGCCATGACTTTGGCAAAGCTCAATTTTAATTCCAGGGGAATTAAAGAAAAATGTATTCATTATTTGATTTACTTAAGTATGGTTTGTAATCCAGTTAATAAAGGAGGCATGGGAAATGAGATGTCAAAAATGTGCACAAACTTGTTTCCTTTATAGTATTCCAATATCTAAAGTGAAGTTGATAATGCCTCTTTAAACCAAAACGGCATAAATAAACGCTGATTTCTGGTTTTGTCCTACCCTGAATGCCATTTTATGTCAGTGTTTGAGTTTGTGAAGCTGGAGAGAATTGCACCATGGAACAGTGGAACAGTCGGAATCGGATAATGGAGTGTGGATTCTGCACTTAACGGCAGAAATGGATGGTTAATGTAGCCGTAGGATTATTTGTGCAGTGCTGTGAAAGCCGTGATGCCTTGTGCTGTAATTACGAAAAGGAAAGGTCTGTAAACAGACATTCATTTCCTTTTACAGATGTGACTGTGAGCATGTTCCGAACTAAAGAAGAACACTTCAAAACTTCTGAACAGTGTGCATTGAAAGAATGGATCAACGTAGATTTCTGAAGTACTCAATTGTTGAAAAGCTTACACTGGATAGGAAAAGCTTGCAATACTTTAATGAAGTGAAGCAGATGTGGTAATTGCATTGCAATGTAAACACAGTGTAGAACAGTGAAATAAATGTTATAAGTAGCATCATGTATTCATGTCTGGTTTTGGTGTTTTGTTAGCTAATGTAACAAAATACACATCTGAATTAATTCTGGAAGCTTTATGTACTTTGTGCTGTTCTTTCATTTTTGTCATCTTCTTGTATTTGTTTCTGCCATCTTCTCTCTGCTCTGGCAACTGCTACAGAAACCTCCTTTTCAAATTTTCAGCTATTTTTTAAAATGGTGTTACTGATAATTCATAGCTGTTCATCATACAAGCTTCCATCCTATAATGTGGAGGATCTATTCTACATGGTAGCATGGATGGAATGCTGCAGGTAACACAGTTCAAACAAATAATCTAGGTGGATTAGTCATTTTGTTACAGTTTGTCTGAGTTAGCAGCTCTGTCTCCAGTAGTTATCAAATCTGGTAATTATTCAACCTCTTAAAATGAATTATAATAATTTCAGCAATGTAACGCTAAAAAGCTTGAAACTTGTAACACCATGTAACAGTGTACTTCTAAAGAAGCCTGAGACTCTCTTAATGGCCCATTGAGGTAATGCAAACAAAAGAAAAATAAAATGTACGTGTTCATGGGTATATTCTTTCAAAGTTTGGTGCCTGACTTTCACTCCAAGCTTATATTAAAAATTTGTGTTACTGCTAAGTCAAAATATTCTTGAATACTGGGAAGAAACTTAAAGGATAATTTGTGATACGTAGCTGACCTTGTCTGTAATAGTCAGCTGTAACCTCACCTTTGAAAGGAAAGAGATTTAGTCACTGTAACTGCTTTTCATGCATCTCTTCCTTTAACTAATCTGGGACTTTGTTAGCCAGACTCAGGCAGATCTTGTCTGGAGATGCAAGACTAGGGAGAGCTCTCAAAATTCAGTTTCTTCTAGTGCTGTGGTAACAGGCAGCTGGAGAGAGGCACTTGACATAGCTCCTGCTGATGGGTGGGCTGCAGACTGTGTTTATTGGGCACCAGTGAATCTGCAGAAGAGCTTTTAAAGGCACGTGGCAGGTCTGGTGAAATTCCCACTGACTGGAAAAGGGGAAGCGTAAACCCCATTTTTAAAAAGGGGAAAAAAGAAAGGCTCAGGGAGCCACAGGCCAGTCAGTCTCACCTCTCTGCCTGGCAAGATCATTGAGCAGATCCTGCCAGATGCTATACTGAGGCACATGGAATATAAGGAGGTGATTGGTGACAGCCAGAATGGCTTCACCAAGGGCAAATTGTGCCTGACAAATTGAGTGGCCTATGATGGGGTCATGGCCTTGGTGGATAAAGGAAGAGCAACTGACATGATGTACCCTGTGCAAAGTGTTGACACTGCCCTGCATGACATCCTTGTCTCTGAATTGGAGAGACATGGATTTGACAGATGGATCACTCAGTGGATAAGGAATTGGCTGTATAGTTGCACTGAAAGAGTTGTGGGCAACAGCTCGATGTTCACATGGAGACCAGTGGTGAGTGGACTTCCTCAGGGGTCAGTGTTGGAGCTGCTACTGTTTACCATCTTTGTCAGTGACATGGATGGTGGGATTGAGTGCACCCTATGCAAGTTTGCTGATGGCACTAAGCTGTGTAGTGTGGTTGACCACACTGGAGGGAAGGGACGCTATCCAGAGGGACCTTGACAGGCTGGAGAGGTGGGCCACTGCCAACCTCATGGAGTTCAACAAGGCCAAGTGCAAGGTCATGCACCTGTGTTGGGGCAATCCCAAGCACAAGTACAGGCTGGGCAGAGAATGGATAGAAAGCAGCCCTGAGGAGAAGGACTTGGGGGTACTGGTGGATGAAAAGCTGGACATGAGCCGGCAGTGTGCGCTGGCAGCCCAGAAGGCCAACTGTATCCTGGGCTGTATCCAGAGAAGTGTGGCCAGCAGGTCGAGGGAGGGGATTCTGCCCCTGTACTCTGCTCTGGTGAGACCCCACCTGGAGTACTGTGTCCAGCTGTGGAGCCCTCAACAAAATAAGGGTATTGACTGGAGCGAGTCCAGAGGAGGCCACGATGATGCTCAGAGTGCTGGAGCCCCTCTGCTATGGGGACAGGCTGAGAGAGTTGGGCTTGTTCAGCCTGGAGAAGAGAAGGCTCCGGGGAGACCTTATTGCAGCCTTCCAGTACCTGAAGGGGCTACAGGGAAGCTGGGGGATGTCTTTTTACAAGGGCCTGTAGTGACAGAACTGGGGAGTAATTACTTTAAACTGAAAGAGGGTGGATTTGGATTAGTTATCAGGAAGAAGTTTTTCATAGAGAGGCACTGGAACCGGTTGCCCAGAGAAGCTGTGAATGCCCCCTCCCTGGAAGTGTTCAAGGCCAGGCTGGATGAGGCTTTGAGCAACCTGGTCTAGCGGAAGGTGTCCCTGCCCATGGCAGTGGGGTTGGAACTGGGTGACACTTAAGGTCCCTTCCAACCTAAACCATTCTATGATTCTCTGAGACATTGCTTCACAGAATTCCTCTGTTCCTGGAAGTACCTAGTAGAATTCGTGGCAACCTTGGGAGTGGGTGAATTGTACTGTTTTTTTTTCTTTTTTCTTTAAATATTGAGACCATACAAATTTGTGCTGCCTGTATAAGTGTACTTTTACCCCAGGATTGATTATTGAAATGTTCAGTCGAAGAAACACTTGTGTTTTGACTTCTTAAAGGTTGTGAAGGAATTAGAAGAACAGAGATTATAGTGTTGTGATCCTACTTTGTGGCTGAAGTGTTTAATTAGTTTCTTGTTATTCATGTTAATGTATGTTACTTAAATCAAAAGCAAGCATTCATACATTTATTTTGGTCAAGTACAACTACTGACTGCTGATAGCTAAACTAGAAGAGAATGTATCAGTTACTGGTTTTCCAGTGGTTGTACTTAAACACGTTGTTTTTTTATCTTTGCTTCTGACAAAGTGGTCTGTGTGCCTTTTGCATAGGAGGAAAGAGGGACTGTGCAGGAGGGAGGAAGATAATAGCTCAAATAATGGCCTAACAATGTGCCATCTGTTCCATGCACATAAAATACATAGAGTAGTTGTGTAATTTTTTCTCCTTTCTCATGATGTTTTCAAATTTGGGACGAAGTGTTTTTGATTTACTATTGGTAGCACGAGTTGTATAAAATGATTTACACGTTCTAAGGGTTTTCAGGCTTCAGCAAACCTATTTTTAGTAATGGATTATCACCCTTTATAGTGCCTGATCATCTTCTCGGAAAGCTTGCTAGGGCACTAACATGTTAGAAATAATGTTTGTTTGCAGTTCAGAGTTTGACTGTGTACTTGCCTCACTGCTCTGAGCCCAACTGCTCATCACTGCCTTCCTTGCCAAGGGTTCCTTCTCCTCTGGCACTGCTGCTTAACTGACAACAGTTAAAATCAACTAGGGTAGCCTAAAAAGACCACTCTTGCTGATCTGGCTCGTTTTGATTGTTGTAGTTTCCATTGTAGTTTAAACAGCAGTTCTGGGAGAGGAAGCCCCCTAGCAAGGATGCCAGTGACAGGCAGCTGGGAATGGTAACATCTTCAGTTTATTTAAAAAGAAAAAAAAAAATCTTCAGTTTATTTAAAAAGAAAAAAAAAATCTGACAAATACTTTGGAAGTAGGTGGATGACAAGGTTACCTTGTTCCAGGTAAGGAAGGTGATGCTGATTCCTCAAGGAATCTGTTAGATACAGCTGCAGGGTAAGATTGATTCAACAGCAATAACATGTCTGCCTCTTTACTCTGGATTTTCTTAGATAAATTGCATTTTGTTATGAGTTTCTGTTGCTTTTAGCATCTTCATATCAGCATTCTGCACCAGTTCTGAAAAATACTTTCAGTTAATGGAAATGCAGTCAGTTCTTTTTAGTGGACTAAATTTGTGTCCTTGTAAATATCAAAGAATATTACTAACAGTTGTTTGAAACCAAATTTATTGGCAAAAATACTCAGGTATGTAGCAGTTTTGAGTAGACTTGTAACTGGATAGCACTGTTAATTAAAAAAACCCCAAACTAAGGCATAATTATTCTTTCTGGCATTGGCATACACTGATTTCTGGGGTAGATGTAATGCTAACCATAAAATCTTGACATTTTAGTAATACCTGTAATTGCATTCTGTATCTTTTCTTGGCAGATCTTCTCTGGCTTTGAACAGCCATGCTGCTCTGTTGCCAAAAATCAAGTAAAGTGAATGTGCACTTCTATTCTCCTGTTGAATTTGATGAAGGTGGTAGCTTTGTGTAGTGCCTGAAGGTAATTCTTTCTTTGCTTGAAGTTAAAAAGCTTGAGACTGCTAGTGCATGTGTGGTAGATGCTGTCATAAATACTTTTGATCTTGATAATGCTTTTTCTTTCTCTGTTTTAAATAGTTAGCTTTAGTGTTAAAGTATGGAGGGGGAAATGCTTGGTTACAGTTTCACTTTATGTGCATGAGGTTTCTGGACAGATTGTCTCTTCAATATCTCTTCAGCTTTGAAAGTAATGATTCTATGAAACTAGATGCTACACAAACCTCTTATTCTGCTTAGGTGGAAAAGAGCTTTTTTTTTGGTGTGTGTCCATGGTGCTTACTTTAAGCATTGTAGTATTTACCTGGACCATGGTCACTAATATACCCTTTGTGAAAAGAAAGCTCTCTGTATGCATGAGGCTGATCGATTCTGAAACCTAGGCCCAAGAACTTAGTAACAAATTATTGCTAGCTTGTTCTTGGTGTTCAGCAGTTTTTGTCTAATAACTTTGTTTATAGAGTATGTTCTTTCCAATATAAATTGGAACTGGTGCCATGAGTACAGTAGAGTTCAAGTGTAAGGACAACAATACTAAATTCAGATCGAATTATTTCACTGTAGTTTATTTCATATGGTTCTATTTCTGAGGCCTCATTGTGAAAATACATGTTTTGACTAGTTTATGTACTATAATTCTTGAAAGGTGTGTGGAAAACCACTCTCTTGAAAGAAACTTCTTTTGACTTTCTGGAATTATTCTGGTAAAGCCTCTTCTCCCTCCCCACTTAATGACGTTTTTGTTACTTTCCTTTATGGTTTGTCAATTTTTCTCTTTGTAGGCAAAGAGAAAAATGCAAATTCAGACTCATTTTAGAATAATACAGTTAGCTCTGTAGACATTGTGTGTCCCCTATTCACATTTCAGGGAAAGGAGCTTGTTTCCTTAGACCTAATTGATTTCAAAAAGTAATTTCTGTAATGATATAAGAATATTGCTGAGTGGCTAAAACTTTTACAGCTCAACTTTTCATAACTTCTTCCACATGAAAAGAAATCGGGTCATTAGTGACTGAAGTGCTAGTAGTACTTCTGCAGCAGCTTTGTTAGTGTGAGGGAAATTACTCATAAACCTCTGAGTGCCTGTGAAGGAAAACAAAAAATGGCTCAGACTTGGAGTATTTCAGTGATAAAATCTTAGATGACATGTCATAGAATCATAGAATGGTTAGGGTTGGAAGGGACCTTAAAGATCATCTAGTTCCACCCCCCCTGCCATGGGCAGGGACACCTTCCACTAGACCAGGTTGCTCAAAGCCACATCCAGCCTGGCCTTGAAGACAGCCAAGGGGGGGGCATCCACAACATCTCTTGGCAACCTGTTCCAGTGCCTCACCACCCTCTCTGAAGAATTTCTTCCAGATATCTAATATAAACCTCCCTGTTTTCAATTTGTACCCGTTACCCCTTGTCCTATCACTACAGGCTCTTGTAAAATCTACAGAGCAGTTCAATGCTTTTCATCTATTATATACACTGGAAAAACATGTGCTTATTGTCACTTATACAGATGCTTGCAGGGCACTGGACTGAAAATGTCTGTTGGAATACTCTTTCTTGATTACTCCATATTTGCTATTAGTGACGAAGGAGGTAGCTACAGATTTGGCTAGTGCTGAAAACAGAGGAAAATAGCTTTAAAAACTATTTAAACTAATTAAACTATTATTAAAACTGTTAATTATGGAGAGATACAAAACAAATCTACATAGCTTTTGATAATTTTGGTCTTTATTTTTTGCTAATGCTTCTATATGTCTAAGGTATGGATAGGAATAGCAGTGAGCAGATAGACTTTGTAGCTGTGAGGAATTAATACTTGCAGCATAGGTAATGCTGCTGTTTGTAAAATCTGGAAAAGATTTCTGGAAGTAACTAAGTAGGGCTTTAAAAATGCATTTCATAGTTGAGAAGAGACAGGTAATGACCTGCGATGGTGGCCTTGACAAATGAAAGCCATCTTGTTTTGGCTTTTTTTTTTTTAAATTCTCCTCGGTGTTTATTTTGATGTGTTCTCCTTACCATTTGCGTATGTGGAGGCTTACTGTGCCCATCATTCAGTGGAGCATTTGTATGTTTAGTAAGGGATAAAGAACTGTGGAATACCATAGAATCACAGAATTGTTTGGGTTGGAAGGGATCTTAAAGACTATTTAGTCCCACCCCCCCTGCCATGGGCAGGGGACACCTTCCACTAGACCAGGTTGCTCAAAGCCACTTCCAGGGATGGGGCATCCACAGCTTCTCTAGGCAACGTGTACGAGAGCTGATGTATTTACCCACTATATATCTAAAATTGTTTTTTCAAGAGCATGTACTTGTCTTCTTGTAACTGGTATGTGAAACTAACACTTGAATTTTTTTTCAGTTTCTAAATGATTGTACCAGTGAAAGTTACAAACTTCAGAGACCTCAAGAAATCATCATGAAGCTATATGTATTTCTGGTCAACACTGGAACTACCCTTACCTTTGACACAGAACTTGCTGTACAAAAGTAAGAAAATAAATTAATTGCATATTGTTTGTTTTTTAAATTTTAAGAGAAGTGTATATATACTTTTTGTATACTGAGTTCTGGAGACATGAGATAGATACTTAGTTGTTTTTTAGTATGTCCATGTAGTTATCTTTTATGTTTCCATGTATTTGAGTGAATTTTGGTGTTCTTTTTTTTTTTTTTGATTGGTGTTTTCAGTGCCTTGCTGGTGGTTGTGTGTAGTGGAGATCCCATGAAGGTGGAGAGGTTACGTGCTTTGTGGGCAGTGACCTGCCTATAGCAGAATCTGGTGTTGTTTGGTGCTTTTTGGAAAAAACTTGTCAGAATTACTTCTGACAGTAGTAAAAAGGGTAAATGTTGATTTTTGTCCCTATTTGTAAGGCTTCAAAATGTTCTACAGCATTTTATATGTAAAATACGAACTTCTGAACCCCCCAGATGCCTGAGACATGGGTAGTACTACGGAATCTCAATGAAGTCCCAACAACTTTGTTATTTGTATTTTTTCACTGTACATTAACAGCATCTTGCAAATATAAAGATGCTTTTACACATGTCTAGATATACTGGATGTATGGTATCCTCTTCCCTTGTTCTCATGTAGGACTCTGATATAATAAGTAAATCATGTATAATACTGTAATAGCCCATACATCTTGGAGGTTGTAAGAACCAACCTTACCTGCTGTCTTTCTATTCTGTCAGTGATGAATGAGTTGCAAGTAATGGTGCTTGAAAGACTTCTACCATGGATTTTATGCTCAAATCCATTGCTTCCTTTTTCCTGAACTCCTGTTTGCAATTTTCATGACTCAGCAAGTGAATTTGGATTTTTGGAACTTCTAAGGCTCTTCTGCCTCAAAGACTGTCCGCACTGCGTGGTTTTGTATGCTCTTCTGCAAAGCTCACTGACACTCAGGGTGTTACTGAGAATGAAATAGTGTTTTATCTCAGCCATTCTGGATCTACTGGGTCATCTTGCAGATGGGTGAGCATGCCTCTGTGATGTCTGGTACGCTGGGGCATTCTGTTCCTACATCATGGCAAGGTACAGCATCTGAACTGCCAGACCAGGCACCTAATAGCCTCATGTGGGGCTGACATTTTGGTCAGTTGGGTAGTTCTTTGAGAAAGCAGCTTTTCAGCAGGTGAGCCACACAAAATCCAGGACTTTTCAGTTGAACAGTTTAACTTCTTATTCTGTGTATCTGTATGTATAGATTTGCTCTTTCTAGCAGGACTAAATTTCTTGGGTTCTTTTCCTATCTCTTTATACATGGACAGGCCTGTCTTCTCAAAGACCGTGGAGATGATAGGTGAATGCTTACTCTAATGCAGCTAATGAGTACAAGCTTGTGCTTGTGAGGTGTTTGTAGTGAGTTCGTGTTGGATCATGATTATTTTAGGTAACTGATCTTTATTTTTCAAGTACCATATAGCCAGGAACATTGTTATGCCTCCTGCATATCAAAACCATTGATGTTTCTATTGATTATTGACTTGATACTCTGAAACTTTTTAATAACTTTGGACAGGCACCACCTCAGTGTGTTATATAGTTTGTGTCAGTTACTGTATCATGTTAGTAAATTCTTGTTTAGTTTGCTGTTTGCCTCTGTCTTCAAGACGAAGTGTAGAACTGTCTAAGATAAGCGATAACGTGAAGATGTTATCCCCCAGAATTAAAGGTAGGAGGATGGAGAATGCAAACAGGGATGGCTTTTTGATATACTGTTTCTGCATTAAAAGTCTGTAATGTGTCTATGATAATTTGTTGCATATATATGGATCGTTTAATTTTCTGTTATTGATTTACTGTACGTGAAGTGTAGTGCAGCACTTAATAGAGTTGATTAGGTGAAATTGTGCTTATGTTATGCATAATGGAGTGTTAATATTCTTCTTGTCGTCTTCTAGAGTTTCAGTAAGTCAGCTGTTTGTTCATAAAATATATATTCAGAGAACATAATATGACTTTCACAGTTGTTATCCTAAATGCCTGATGTGACTTAATCCAGAATTTCAGCATGTTATCAGATCTTCTTGGAAAAAGATTGCTGATGAGTTACTGGTAATGCAGAGGCTGTGTTTTAGCTGATAGCTTATTAGCTGGGTATCGAGAGTGCAACCCATTACAGTACTTAAACTTAGGAATATGTCATTCTGCAGGATAAAAAGTAATAGTTCTTTAAAAATAGTTTTGCTTTGGTACAGACAAGTCACTTGTTTGTATTACAGGATTATGTAAAATTAGAGACACAAATATAATGATAGTGTCATCTTTTCTTCCCATTTTTTCCTAGTGTGGCTGATCTGAAACATGCAATTCAAACAAAATACAAGATTGCTATTCAGCACCAAGTACTGGTTGTCAATGGAGGAGAGTGCATGGCACCAGACAGAAGAGTATGTAGTTACAGTGCTGGAACAGTAAGTGCATACCGCATTCGTCATCTAAACTGTCAGTTATAGGGAGAAAAAGAGATGTTTTAGTAAAGTATTTTAAAGTATTTTTCTGTAACGTACTTTTTGCTGGATTTCTTAGCTTTAAGAAACATGTTTGTGTTCAGCTTATACATTTAGATTTTAACATTCTTAAAACACATTACTCACATGATGAAATATGTGGATATTGAACAGTACGTTGCTTCTACTCAGTTTTTGGTTTCATTTTCTTTCTGAGTGTAGGACACCAATCCAATTTTTTTATTCAACAAAGAAATGATCTTGTGTGAACGCCCACCAGCTATCCCCAAAACCACGTTTTCAGCAGAGAATGAGATGGAATTGAAAGTAGAAGAATCTCTCATGATGCCTGCAGTGTTTCATACAGTAGCATCACGGACACAGCTTGCTGTGGTAAGTAGATTCTTACTGTACTTGCACTCCAAAGGCAAATAGCTTTTTTTGTATGTCAGAGGGAAAGCTTGATATAAATTATGAAATAGTTTGTTTAAAAGGCAGTAAGAATGGTATATAAGTGATGTTTTCTTCAGAGCCTTTGTCTCAAAATTTCAAGGTAGGTATTGAAATGTACTTGCTTCTTCAGCATGTTCCAAGCTTCTCTCGAAAGCATATTATAATACAGCTTTATGGATGTGTATGTTTACAGCTTTTGCGAGAAACAAAAAAAAGCTATCTGGTTGCTGTGGACCCATGCCTTAATGCTTTGCCTTATTTTCGGTGTCTTCAGTATGTCTCAACCTAAAAACAGAAAGCTTCGTTTCTTTGGAAATGTTGTTAACCCAAGTAGAAAATTAGCAGTATAATTTTTAAAAGCACCTTGCCAAGCTTCTATTTCATCCTGTATGTCTAAACAACTGGTGAGGAATTAATTAAACTAAACTTTCTTTTCCTAAAATTCAGTTCCTTTATTATTAAGTGTTGGCTTTTACTTGCATAGAAAGCTAACATGTCAAAATTCCAATTTGATTACTTTTGTATTATTTTGATAGGGGGAACTAGTTCCCTGCAACATGGTCAGTTAGACACCAAGTGTGCCTGCAGTAGGAACGGCTGTGTGTTCAAGAGTGACACAGCGCCTTTGGTAGCTGCGCTGATTGCTTTTCTTCATGTTAGGAAATACTGCTGTCATTTAGCTTTTCAAATTTTACTTTCTAAATGCTTTAAATATTTTTTAGGTCTCTAAAGTTTTTAAAGTTCCAGTGACTGAGAGTGGAGGAGTGGTGATGTGTAGCATTTAGCACAAAATGAATGGTAATACATGGTTTTAGCATGTTATCCTGGTAATAAAATTTCTTGGTTTTAGTAGCGAATTTAATGCACTTGAATTGGCTGGGTTTTAGCACTGTGCAGCTGAATTCAGAGAAAAGTGCCAAGTCTTGCATATAGTACGTGTGTTTTGTTTTGCCCCTTGGCCTCCTGACCTGTCAGGAGGGGGAAAGTTAGCCTGAATAGTCTGACCTTGACATACTGTCTGATTTAAGGCATGAATTGTGTCTGGGAGACTCTCTTCCTCTCTCTACCACCTGTTGACAGTTACTGCTGACTTAGTAAATAGGACCTTGAGTTATTAGGGATCTGAGAATCATGTGACTGTCATACGGAGCAGGGTGGATATTGATGTGAATTCAGCTGGGAGTGGGAGGTTTTCACTTGTGCTCCTTTAAAGAGTGTGAGGATTTTGGTTTTAGCAGCTGAAAGTACTTTAAAACCATTTTTTTGTGAAGTGTTAAGAGGATTGTTTAAAAGTTAGCAAGACTGGTATCTGTTAAATGCTTAACACCTTGATTTGATATGAAAGGGGGGCTCTGGTAATTACATGGGCTTTGTTTGTGCCTTACTTAGGTACTTGAAATGAAAGGTGGTGGTACCCAGTCTCACATTTCTCATTGTTGATATTTTATCTTCTTTCTTCATCCCATCCCTAATTTTGTGGTCTTGAAGATTCTTAATTTTGTTTTTGGTCTGGTGAAGTTAGAGTACACTGATAGAAGAGATTTAATTCCTCTGGAGCAAGCTTTTTGTGTTCCAGGAGTTCAATAAAAAATAATTCTACTTAGACTTTGAACCTATTTTCCTCCCCTTGATTTAAAAGGACATATTAATATGCACAGTGAGCAAACTTATTGCAGTGTTTCTGCTTATAAACGTAATTATTTAGATCTTTACTGGCTTGTTCTGGTGGTAAGCCTTCTGTAGGGGAAGCCCGTATTTCTGAAATACTCTTAAAAGTCTCTACATGGAGTACAGCTTTTATTGGCCAAATGGACCTGTAATGTGTACCTAGAGCGAGTGGTCCTGGGCTGATTGGCAAGAAGAAAATAAATCTTTCTGTACTTGATGGCACCTATTAATATTATTACAGAATGAGGGAAAGAATTTAGTGTTTAAAGGTCTTTAAATATGAACCGAAGTAGAATGAAGGTTTTATTTTTAGCCTGCAGATTTATCTTGAAAAAGATTATTCTCTGTTCACCACTTCCAGTTCTTCCCTGCTTGTAAAAGGGGCTACAATGATAGTAGATTCTTTTGTGAAAAATGTAGAAATTTATTTAAAGACTGAAGAGGTAGTAATGTTCTTAAATCTGATATATCTTTATACCCACAGGTAATTTTATCCAACATTTTAACTCTTTTAAAACTGTAGGCTCTGTGTTAGGCTGTGGAAATGCACTGGGTGCTTCTTTGGGAGGACAAGGGAATGACAAAACCATCATTTATGGTGGAAGGTTAGTAGATAGGCTATCATGACTTTAGATGTACCAAGGTGTGAAAGCTGTATAAAGGAGTATTGCAGTGTTGTTGTACTAAAGCAGTTTTTCATGATGCCTACTTGAAGCATATTGGGCAGTAATTCAGAAGAAACTGAGGGAAGACTGGGAATGTGGTTAGAACATTAATCTTCTTCAGGGTTCGCCATAAGCTGCTTGGCTGGGAAGAAGAGGAAACGTAGGCTATTAATCCTTCTCAAATTGATTAAGATCTTGAGAGAGTTTGAAAGGCTCTGAACCTCTGTTGTTGTGACACTGATGCATCTAAAGCCACACGGAAAGTACTGTATGGCAGACTTCCTGCAAAATGGGCATGAAAAATCTGCCTGATGATCCAAGCTTTGTCTTTTATTAATTTTAGGGGGACAGTAACCTGCTTTACCAGAAAAACAGCGTGGCAGTACTTGATGGAGTGTTTTTTGTCTGTTGTAATTATTTATGGTAATTTAATTAATATTTATTACTAATACATTAGAAATATGTTTTGTATTGGGAGAACAAAAGTTACAACCTAAACCATTGCTCACGATCAAGTCTTACCTATTCTTGTCAACTCTAAGAAGCAGTGTTGTATAACTAAAATTAGGGAGGATATTTGATAGCTACCAGTTTCTATTCAATTTGCTGTTCTGCCTGGAGGCTATACAATGTGGTGATTATTTTTTTTTTTTTAAATCAGAACATATGAAATAGTAAAAATTGTTTAGCAAGTGGCTGCTAACTTATTGTGCAAGAACTCCTGGTGATCTCTGGTACTTCATGCCTTGTGTCTGCTTTAGTAATAGGCAAACTTATATGGAAGATTATGAATATTTCATGGTAGGAAGACTTTTATTTCTGACTTGTTTCTCCCTCACTTTAAGCCTGTCTGAAAACTGTTGAATCAAGTTTTTCGGCATCTGTGACTTGGACTGTGTATTAGTTGGCAACTGTGCTGTAGAACTGTATGGAAGGTGTTTGTGGTTTTTTACCTTTTTTTTTGAACCTTATTTGTACTGTGGAGAAAGGCGGACAAATATTTCTGTATCACTTTTTCTGATCCATACTTTGTATACACTGGTGTATGGCCTTTAACTTTTCTCCACAATAGCAAGTAGTTCTAGACTCTCCTTTAACAGGTATTTTTAATTTATGCCTTTATTTCCACTCCATCATTTTTTTGCCTGTCTAAAGCTCACCATTAAATTATGCTTTTGCTGTCTGCATTTTTTTTTTCCATAATTTTCTGATACCCTTAGTTACTATACAGGTATGAACAAAAGTTGTCTTTTAGTTCACAGTGGAGGCCCTGGCATTCTCATAGCTTTCTGTCCATATATGCTTAGTCATATGTAAAAGCAGACTTTTTTTTCTTTTTCCAATTTCATTAACTTGTGTGTAGCCACTTCTAGATTTAATACCTCCTAACCAAAAATCAGTCCTGAGAGAAACTTACTACCTCCTGTTTGGTTTTCCACTGGATTGTGATTATCCTATCAAGATACCTCAATTTTTCTTTGTTTTTGCTTTCATGATTTTAACATCTGTACAGATTTTCTGAAGTTCCTGTTGATTACATGAGATCTCATTATGTAGAATTTGCACGATAAAGATTCAGTAGCTTGAAAGAAGGTTTATCTGTTACCTTAACTCATTCCTTTTCCAATTCAACTGAAATTATTGCCGTAGGTTTTGTCACACAGGATGCAATGCCATTGTCATACAAACTTTTTATCAGTTACTTTTTGGTCAGTGTTTGTTGCATCTACTGTCTGGCTTTTAAATCACAGTGAAAGGAACTTGCTAAGCCTATTTTGACTTTATATCCCAGTATGCTGGTTTCCTTTTGACTGAAGGCTTACCTTTTGAGATGTCTGTGCCTAAAGGGTTACAGCTTGCCTTTTTACAACTAGCCTAGTTTCCCACTTCTAGTTCAGCAGTTTTGGCCTTGACCTGCAGTATGTGGACAGTGAGGTCCACAGAGTATTTGTGAGAAGTTACGTACATACCAGCTTAGGAGAAGACAAGCTGTTCTCTATGCAGGGTCTTGTGCAACAAACGACATTGTGTGAATCTTGTCTAATCTTGTGGTCTTTTAACACTACTGCTTCCAATAATTTCTGGTAGCTTCGCCTGTAGGATAGGATTAATTTTGAATTGTTTCGGTGATCTAACCGAACTTGCTGTGTTGTTTCTCCCAAAAGAAGGATATTGGGAACTTGGACTTTTTGTTTGTGGATATGTTTCGCGTTTCATGTGATACCGTGGCTGTCATCTTCAAACTGTCAATTTGGGTCAGTTTTATTTGCAAAATGGGTATGAGGATGAGAAACTGCATGGCCACTTCATTTGGTTGCTTAAAACCATGACTGTATATAGTCATAGTACCTAGGTCATCCTTGGTTTTGTTCCAAATGCTTCAGAATACTTCAGCCAAGAAGTATCGTCATACATCCTGAAAGCTGCCTATCTACTGTTTTGAGAAATGCTCTTTCTCTTCTACTACAAAGCTGTTTTAAGTCCCTTTGGAAAAGAGTTACTCTAAAATTTTAACGTTCTTCAAGATGTTGCAATGTTTATAACAATTGTGTAGCTAAGCCAATGCTATTCATTCTTTTTGGCTAAATTATAGCTAGGCATGCTTCCTAGCTCCTCCACAGAAGTCCAAATCTCTTTGTAACTCAGAGTATTGGTTACTCTCAACCTTTTAAGGTAATTAAGCTTGATGGGACTAAGATGGGGTAGGTTTAAATTTACCCATAGGTATATGAAAAGATCTAACCTAATGTGCACTAAAAGAACATTAGTTTTGGTTGGCCTTTCTAATGACAACTCTTAGATCAAGCTTTTAGAAAATTCACCAGGAGAAAAAGACTTGAGTGGCTTGGAATCAAGCTAGTAGAAGTTATCACTTACCTTGTCCCATGGTTTTATTCCTTGGCTGTGGTGGTTTATGTCAGCTTCCTAGTATTTTTTTCAGTGGTAAATCCTTTCAGTTCTCCAAGCCAGCGTTTAATGTCAGTGTGAAGTGCTAGTGAAAATAGTACTGAAGAACAAGTCATTAAACTATGCCTTAGAGTAACTTACTCTGTATGATGCTGATGAAAATTAATACTTCCTGAGTATGTAATGTCATGAACTGTGTGGATAAATCTCCAAAGGACACAGTCACCAAAAATGAACAATATCAAAAAGGAGTGGAATAATAGTGGAATAATCAGTCTAATGAGAGAAGTTGCAATGAAATATCAAAACCTCCTTCACAGTGAAGATAGCTGTTCTAATTACAGGTCTTAAAAGCTGAAATACTGAATTATTTAATTGAGTAGCTTTACTGATGGAAGTGTGAATTGGAGGTAATGCTCTTGACTGCTAATTTTGGTAAGCAAGATAAGTTACCTTTTATGGAAGTGTTTACCTGCTGTTACAATGTATGGGCATGTGTAATTTCACTTTCCAGGATCTTTTTTGTTGGTTTGAGGTTGGTTTTTTTAGGGTGACTGAAACCTTTAAGGAGTCCTTTTTGCAGGATTTCAGACACATGGCAATAGAGGACTTTGACTTGTTTCCTTTCATCACAGGGTTATAGAGAATGGAAAGAACCCTGCATTTCCTCAGAACTTTTGTTATTTAGAGGTAAGTCTGAAGACCAGTTAAGACAAACAGATATTCTCTGGATTTTTTTAATATGGATAAGCAGAACTATAACAATAGGGTGCAAAGACAATGTCTTGAAACTAATGGGAAATCCTTTACAAGTTAATTTCCATTTTAGATAAAACATAGTTTGTTCCTTCTACTGACTTTGGTTGAAACATACTGAACGGAAGTAATTATAATCAGAAGAATCGCCTAAATTTTAAGTTACGATGATTGAAGGAAATAATTCAAGTAAACATTCCGTTAAAGCACTCAACCAAGGATAAGCTTTCTGGTGGGCCTGTGAATTTCTTGACAAGTTAGGAAGTGAAGATGCCTTTATTTACTCTTCAACATAAGAGCAAATTGAGATTAGTCTGGGTTTGTCTAGTTTTGTACTGGTAGTGGTGCTCCTTGAGGTCCACATTCCAGTGGCATGGTAAAGCTGTCAGTGTTGTAGGTATGCTGGTGTAGCCAGGTAAGAGGGACATAGCTCTGCCGGACAACTGAAGTTAACTTTTATGTACTGTGAACCATTGGGTGTCTGCCAGATACCCTTGAGTAGATCTGTTGTTAGGCAGGTTCCATTTTCTGTGCTAAAGCTTGCAACTTTACTGAGAAGTCAAGGAGGTGATTCTCCCCCTGTACTCTGCTCTCGTGAGACCCCACCTGGAGTGCTGCATCCGGCTGTGGAGCCCTCAACATCAGAAGGGTATAGACTGGTTGGAGCGAGTCCAGAGGAGGCCATGAAGATGCTCAGAGGGCTGGAGCACCTCTGCTATGGGGACAGGCTGAGAGAGTTGG
This sequence comes from Eurypyga helias, assembly GCF_000690775.1. Lineage (NCBI taxonomy): Eukaryota > Metazoa > Chordata > Aves > Eurypygiformes > Eurypygidae > Eurypyga > Eurypyga helias. Next base: position 25,947 of record NW_010272467.1, read on the forward strand.
GCTTGTTCAGTCTGGAGAAGAGAAGGCTCCGGGGAGACCTTACTGCACCTTCCAGTACCTGAAGGGGCTACAAGGAAGCTGGGGGGGACTTTTTACAAGGGCCTGTAGTGACAGGACAAGGGGTAACAGGTTCAAATTGAAAGCGGGGAGGTTTAGTTTGGATATCAGGAAGAAGTTCTTCCCGGAGAGGGTGGTGAGGCACTGGAACAGGTTGCCCAGAGAAGCTGTGGATGCCCCATCCCTGGAAGTGTTCAAGGCCAGGCTGGACGAGGCTTTGAGCAACCTGGTCTAGTGGGAGGTGTCCCTGCCTATGGCAGGGGGGGTGGAACTGGGTGACACTTAAGGTCCCTTCCAACCCAAATGATTCTATGATTCTATATGTTTGATTGCAGACCTTCATTTATACACCTGACCTAATTCAGTTTTTATACTTTATTCATTTAGCAGAGAGCTGCTTAATTATTTTCTGCATACAGACATGCTGGTTGTGTGAAATAGATTGGTCTTTATCCTTCTAAAGTAGCCTGAGCAGGTCTCCTCAGAAATGTTGTCTATGGAGATGGTAGGAAGAACAAGCCAAATCACTTGATATATTTCAGTAGTGAGGGAATAATAAGATATATCTGTGTGGTTTTTAATTTCTTGACTACTTTTAAGCTACATAGATACTTTAGAGGAAGTAAAGCTTCACCACTTCTTCATTTTCTTCCTCACATTTTGAAAGCAGGATTGTAGGATTGACTCTTTCTCCTTCCCTCCTCCCTGCAGTGTTAAAAAGTAAAATAATGGTTTAACATAGTGTTCTTGTTCTGCTCTGTTATCTGCTTTCTATAGTGTAAGGCTGGAACGGCTCTGGTAAGTGTACGAATAGTTACTCCATGTGATTGGAACTTTGTTAAAACAAGCTACTTGGATCCTCTGATGAGTTCAGAGTAGTATTCCTTCCTATTTGAATGTAATGAGCTTATTTCTTTATATTGCTTATGGAACCAGCACTGAAAGAGATTCTGGGTTCCTGCAGACTCTAATTGCATTTGGGTTCGTCCATGTTCCCTCACCCAGACGGAATTTCTTTGGCACGTGGGATACACATGTAAAAATAACTTTGGGAGGACAATAATATGGAATGCTGTTGTAATATCTGCCCTGAAACAGTCATGTCTGAATTGTACAATTTGGCTTGCAGGTAACTTTGAAAACATGTTATTTGAAAGAACCTTAGCTGTGTTTTCAGGGTGATGAATTTTGAGTTCAGGGATAGTTCAGTTTGCGCTCTAAATTGTTCAGAAAAATCTTTTGTCTCTCGGCATCGTATTTATGACTGCTTTCATAAGGGGATTTTTTTTGTTTTAATGTCCACGTCTCCTGCGTATACAACAAGGAGCTGCAGCTCATGTGACAGTGCATACCTTACTGAATACTTAGATGGCATTGGGGTATTTTTGGGTTTATGTAACGGTTCCTTGGGGCATGTCTCTGTTATATGATGGATCCTGACACACATTAGAATGCCCTTCTGTTCCATGGTTTTGTTAAATTTAGCTAAATCACTATGGGTTAGACTCTGAGATACAGTGTCAGTGCTGGTTGGTCATCAGTAGTGTAACAAGTGATCTCAACTGTAATGATTTCCACCACCCCACCCCCACCCCCCCAGTAAAATTTGGGAACTAGTGACTCCTGTTTTGTGTTTGAAAGTGTTCTGCTGAGGAAACAACCTTGTTAAAACTAAAATCTTAAACTGACAACGGTTAGCTTCTCAAGGGACCATCAAGAGTGACCTATAATAAAGCTTCATAGGACAACACTAACTTGTAGATTTTGACTCCCACTGTGAACACAAAAAGATGTAGCTAAAAAAGCAAACACTGGCCGCTAGTTAAGAGTATGTCACAGGGTGGAAAGTCTGGTCATGTCAAGCCTAGCATATACATTTCTTCATTACACTTTTAAGTTGTGCTGTGTTAAGTGAGTTTGTCCAAAAGAAAATAGATTAACAAAAACCTCTACCCAGGGGTTTTAAATAAATTTTTTTTGTTGAAGGTGGGAGAAGTCCTGCTTTTGCCAGTAAACTGTGATACTTACTTGAAAGAGCTCTATAAAAAGACTTTAATCAGTTTTGATTTTGTAGATAGCTTATATTGTTTTAGTCTTCAAACTAATGTGTGCTTCTGCATATGCTCTCACTTCTGGAATTATTGCCAGTAGTTTGGAGGAGGGTTGACTTTGGGAGGAGAATAGTGTTTGAGTTAAAAGTAAAATGCTTGTATACATTCCCAGGACAAACATTAGAACACAATGGGGACATTTGGTTACCTTTTCAGCCTCACGTTTTTGATGTATATTTTTAGTGTACCTTAGAGTAAAACAGCCTGTTCTTCTGGTTTTTAATATGATCATTTAGTAATTTTGCTTTTTTCTATGCTTTGGAATTTGCCTTTGAGTAACTTGTGTACAAAGTGAATAATAAAAAATTTTTCGGGTTGTCAGTAATGCATTAATGTGCTTACGTGAATTTAAATTGTATAGATGAACTGGAGATAACTTGCAGATTTCAGCACTGTTTTCTTCAGACTATCTGGTTGCTGTCCCAGTTGTGTTATCACTTGATTTTCATTTAGGAAGTGAGAGCTCATGCAGCAAATAACTGTTATTTTCAAACCAGAAATTCGTATTCTCATGTGCATAGACTGTGACCAAAGTTCAAAAAACAAGAAGACGTCTTTACTACGGAGTGATAGAAATTTATAATAGCTTTTGATTTCCGTGGGGTTACATGAATGTATATTTCTATTCATTGTTCATCTGCTGGTAGCTTAGGTGCCAGTGATTTGAAGGACAGTGGAATTTTGTCATGCTGCTTGAGCCAAGGCTTGCCTCTTAAAAAAAGGGAGGACGTTTACAACTTTTAGGTTTTGTTGATGTTAATTCTGAAGTGTTTGAATAAAATGCTCTGCAGTTTTGTGGTTTATTTGGGGAAGATAAATGTTGTTGGGCTCTAAATTTTTTTGTGTATGTATACGTGCTGCTAACCATGTGTTCAGCAGCAAATGCATTCTGAAACATACCGATGTGCTGGGTTTTTAACAGTTTTCTCACTGTATTTGTATACCTTGTTTCACTATGCGTGGTTTTCTCACATGTAGTATAGCAAAGCAAAATTGTGTTCAGTCCTGGTTTAACAGTATGTCCAACCTGCAAAAATTAGTAAGATTTCTTTGTTGGAGGGTAGGTAGATATTAAAACCCAACATACACGGATGCTTGTATACTTGAGAATGTTTTCTGTATAGGATGTTATTGGCAAAGTATTGAGTTGAAGGTTTTATTGTATGACTTTTGTTTTACTTTCTTATTTTGATGTTGGAGCAGTAGGCCCTTTGGGGGGGGGCAATCTTGTTTTCTTAAAATGGTAAACAAAATAGTTTCTCTTCCTACTAGTTAGAACTTTTGAATTCAATATAATAGGCATTGATGTTAATGCAATTTTAGTAAGATATGGTACTTGCCATATGTAGTCTCTGTTTTAACTCTGCGTAGCTGTGTGGTAACCTTCTTAAGGCAGTAAAATGCCTGTGTGGTTCAGTTGTTTAAGAGAAAAGCTTCCATGTTGGTTTGCATATACTAAGTTTCAGGGTGTGTTTCAGAGTTTGTGGATGATGTTCTATTGGTTTTATTAATCTCAGTGGAAGATGTCAATTATCTGCTCTGTTGTTTTCCTTGTGCGTCTCTTCTTGCATCTGATGTACCTGCGCTTCTGCTGACTGATCCTGCAATTCATTTTCTTGTTCTGAGCTTCTGCTTGGCTTGTCAGTAGCATTCTCCTGAATGGACCTTGTTTGCCAGCTCCTTCTTTCAGATTAGTACAAGTATTATTATTCAGATGTGTGCACCGAATATTTTACATTAGCAGTGTTTAATTCTATAGGATTTTTTTGAACTGCAACTTTCACCTGCCTATTGGAAGATATTTCTCAGTAAATTGACTATATGTCTTTATGACATCTAATCAGACTTTTTATTTGAGAATAAAGGAAGCTTCACTCTTTTTGGTTGAAGTTTTAAGGTGTAAACTTTTTACTATCTAAATCTAATACTTTTTATGTTAATATTTTTTAAATGTCTCACTTTACTGTGGTAACTGTATGAAATATTAATATCTGAAGTGATTTGCTTTTTTCTTGGAATTTATTTTTTTGCAGGAAATGTATGAGGTTGCCAAGAAGCTTTGCTCCTTTTGTGAAGGTCTTGTACATGATGAACATCTTCAGCATCAAGGCTGGGCTGCCATAATGGCCAACTTGGAAGACTGTACATACTCTTACCAAAAACTACTTTTCAAGTTTGAAAATGTATATTCAAGCTATTTGCAGTCCATAGATGATATCAAGTTGAAACTTACACAGTAGGTTTGACGTTAAACTTCAGCCTCAATCTCCAAAGTTACTGTATTATAAACTTACTTGAATCTTGTATGTCTGGTGCTAGTTCTAATTAATCAAGCGTGTATTTGTCTGGTTATGTGTCACAGAGAACATTAATTCTGTTCTATGCCAGTCACTTTTTTAACTGGCATTTTTTCATTGTATTCATCAGCACACAAATCTGTATTAAATTATATCAAAGACAGGCTTGTTAATGAACAGCTGTTTTAAGGGCTGGAGTCTTTACGAATGCACACTAGAAATAGTGAGATAATAAAATTGGACATTAAGCAACAATTTAAAATACATATTTGCACTTCTGAAGTCATAGCTTTTTAATACACTCGAGATGGTGTTAAGAATGATCTATGTTGAAAATATGAAGTCATAACAAACGTTGGGTGTACATGTATACCTTTTAGGGTGTGTGTATATATTGTGTGTGTATGTGTATACATGTATCCTGCAAATTCTGGATGTTACTTCAAGGGAAATCTCTGACATCTTTCTGGACTTTGTAGTGTTAGGGTATTTTGGTGTGTGCTTTACGTAACAGAATGTAAGTGGGTGTTGGATACTTAAAGAAATAAAGCATAAATATGTTATACTTTTTAAAAGAAGTTCACAGCTTTTACCAAATACATAGAAAACTATTCAAGCTCCACAGAAGTAGTCAGCTAGAGGACACTCTAGCTGTAAGCATAGGTTTCTATGCAGATTGGGAAGATGGAAGTCCCAGTTGTGTGTTTAAAAACAAAAAAAGGGCATGTATCAGTTCATCAAATTGTCTTTTTTTATTGCATGAAAAACATAAGCTTACTTGGAAGTATAGAAGACTTCATATTCAGCAGTGAAAGAGAGTAAGAACTTTTCAGCTGTTCTCATGATGTTGATACTGAATACAGTACTCTGAAAGGATAGTTACCAGTTTAGGTTTGAAATCAGCTTCAATTCTAAAATAAGTAGTACTTTATACTGCAGGTGGTTTGTATCAAAGTGTTTGTCACAGTGGCTTCTGTATACTGATGTTTTTTTCTTTTCACCCTTTTTAACAAAGCTTGGCTTCTGCTGTTTCTATCATGGCCAAGATACCGCTTCTGGAGTGCCTAACGAGACATAGTTACAGAGAGTGTTTAGGAAGACTGGATTCTTCAGCTGAGCATGGAGGGGCAGAAGGTGAAGAAACTGAGGATGGGAAATCTGCTGAATTGGTGCTTTATTCTGATATATCTAAAGAGAACAATAAATCAATGTTAGCCTCATTTTGCAAATCAGTTGAACATTCAACTTTGGAAGGCACAGGTCCTGAAAATGTAAAAGATGATAAGGAGTCTGGTCAGAATGCTACTGTCCAAGACAGTGAAACATCAGTGGAATTGAAAGATGATGATCAGCCTTCCTTCAATGTGTCTTTGTTAGACTGGATAAATGTTCAAGATAGACCTAATGATGTTGAATCGCTGGTGAGAAAGTGTTTTGATTCTATGAGCAGGGTAAGTTAACAGGTTTTTTAAAGCTTAAATTATATCACATTGAATGTTGCTGTTTATTTTCTAGATGCCAGTGCTTTTTAAGTGACTCAAAATTTTGTAACTTACTTTTTCTTAGACAACTTTGTGAATTGAGACTGGGGGTTTGGGGGGTGGGAGTTATTTTAAGAGTTCTTGAATGTTAAGAATTTGACCTTTAGGAAAATGTAGAATTTCACAATGAATGCTTGTCATTTTCCCTGTTTTCTCAAATAGCCTTTCCCGTTGGAAAGCCAATAGCTTCTTGTAGTGTATAAGCAAAGAGACTTTTCTTCTAGTCTTTTTCACAGAAATTATGCTTGTAACAAACGTAAAGAATTTCCTGAACCAAAGTTAACGTTCTTTTGTGTTTAAAAATACTGAAGCCTTTATGAAAATATAGGACAAATTCATATGGTTAATTGTGATAAATTTACATATTTACATATATAGGCATTCTTTATTAGCTGGTACAGATGGACTCAGAAGAGCCCAACATGCCAGCCTGTATTTCTGCTGCTGGTAGAATAAACATTTCTTACTTTCTTAATTTCCAAATGATTATTTTAACCAGTGAGCATTACAATTTTTTAAAGACCTTTTGCCTTTTTTTGCTTATTAACTTATATTTTCATGTTAATAGCATTATTTATTCTGAAAATTTCTTCTGAGCTAAATACCAGTTTTTAGTATTTCTCATTATGATCTGTTTGTTTGCTTGGGGATTTTTTTGGGTGATTTTTTTTATTTGTTTGAAGAGAATGAAAGACCTATTCATCATAGCTGCTTTCTAATTTGTAATGCCTTTCCCCTTCAGATTCCTCTCTACCCTGGAGTTTGGCTTACAGAATGAAAGTGCTGTGTGTGAAAGCTTTATACAGTTAAATAATAGATTGAGGGACAAATAGTACTTTTATTTATGTCAATATTGAGTCATTTAAGTGGCTTCTTTTTTGAGAGTTAATTTGTGCGCTCTGTAAGGGGCACAAAACCTTCATGCTGATGAAAGAAGCCATATATTATATGATAATCATAATAAATGGCATTCTGTAACCATTTTAGATAAATTTGGTCAAATTGTTCATATTCTGCTAATGGCTAATGATGCTTACGATGTTCCTAACTAATCTATTCCAGGTTTAGACTAAACTCTGTCCTACATAAGCTGTTGCAATTCATCACTGGTTTTGATTGTCGCTGGATGGGCTCTGTTCCAGGGTAGACTGTGTTTATTAGCTTTAAATTGCCTCTTCCCCCTGCACCCTGCCTTGTTCCCTCAATTGATGTCCCTTTCCCCATAAGGATCCTGGTTTCTATGATCGTCTGGTTGGAATGCTTTAAAGGAATACATGCTGTGACATAAAATCCACCAACTCCTTAACTCAGAATTCTGAAATGGATTGGCAGACATCAGGTTGAAAAAAAAGTTATAAAAACTCATGTGGCTAGCTCATGTCACCTTTCAATATGTGAACTGCTAATAAACATTTTTTCCTTTTTTTTTGAAATTTTTTTTAGCTTGATCCAAGGATCATCCAACCCTTTCTGGCAGAATGTCGCCAAACTATCGCCAAACTAGATAATCAGAACATGAAGGCTATTAAAGGCCTTGAGGATAGGCTCTATGCATTGGACCAGATGATAGCAAGCTGCAGCAGACTGGTGAATGAACAAAAGGAACTTGCTCAGGTAATACACATCTGTGTGTAACATTGGAAGATGGTAGACTTTTGATAGGGGTACGCAGCTAAAGATTACAACAAAACAGTTGTATGTCTTAAGGCAAGATAGTTTTCAATTTGTCACGCTGGAGATGCTCAAAAGGTGCTACGTTCATGATAATCTGACATTTAAGTATTGCTAGTATTTACATCTTGTTGTCATGGTTTCAGCTCGTATCTCCAAATACCATGTTAATTTTAATACTTTTTTTATAAACGTCAATGTAGTTGAAAATGCAGCTTCAATGTAGGGCTTATTTATGTCACTTAATGTACATAGGAGAAAAAGTAACTCTACAAAACAAAAATGTCTTAAAATAGCATGGGCTTAATGCACCTAAAATATGCAGAGCTGTAGTTTGCTGCAACTTTGTCAACTGCATATCAGGGTGTATATTTTTGTAGCTAAAGTATTTCTGTCAACTTTCTCTTGGTTGTAATTTGGAAAAATATATTTAATTTCAATTCAGCCAATCAGCATTTTCATAAAGGCACCAGTGTATAATTGATGAATTCCCAGATACATCAGTATATGGTATTGTTTCTGGAATCGAAATCAGGTTTCTTCTGGATGAAGAAGAATCACTTAGAAAATGGTAAAATTTAATTAATCTTCAGTAGTTCATCCAGCTTCTTACTAAATGGAAGGCAGAAAAGGAAAAAAACCCTCAATAATAGGGAAAATGAGGTATGAAATTGGCATCATGCGCAGGTGGCATGTCCTGTCACACCAATGAATTCATTGGTTATGTTGTCTTCTGACATCAACTAGTTCCGGATTCAGACATACAGCCAGACTGTTAGTGAGCTGCTCCAGTGTCCTTTTATCCTTTTTCTTGATAATGTTAATTAGCTCACATGCCACTCCATGCAGGTAGTGCTTCTTGTTCTGAGAGGGCATGTCGTTTTATTTTATGAGCTGAAAATGGGAGGTATGACCCTGCTGCATTATATCATAGTTCAAGAGTTAGAAGAATTGAGGGCCTTCAGGTTTGAGTTTCGGAGGGGTTATCTGTTATCCTTATGGTGTAGAAATACAAAAACAGCTAGAATGTCTGAACTTGACTTGGAGATATGGAATAGGAGATAAGTAAGATAAATTTAATTTTGAAGGGAAAGGCTGAGTCCTCGGTAACTTGTCACTCAGTGATACAGGATCAGGGAAGAAAAAGTGTGTTTAATGGTTGATGACCAAGTTTATAGTGAGGAGAGTGAGTAGTGTGCCGGCACTAGGTGTCACTTGAAGTGATAAATTTGATTATAGAATTCTTAGTGTAAAATATATAGCTCCTATTTTTAAGAAAACATTACAGTGCATTATCAAAGCTTCTTTAATAAATCTTCTGTGAAGAGCTTCAGGTAACTTTATACCTAAGATTGCTCTTTAATGCCTTCTTTGCAACTGAAAGTATATTCAAATATGTGTATGGTCATTATCTGCTATTCAGATTTTTACCATTACATCAGAGCTGGGACTGTGAAGAAGGGCATGAGTTTATTTATACCAATGTGAAATCGAAAATGGTTCGTAGGAGTAAGTGAACAAAGTTGGGGTGGTTAGATCCCCCTGTAAGGAGGAGAGGACTGGGCTGACAGTCTTGCAGGATCCCGGCTTTGTGCTCCATCATCTGGCTGTTACATAAAGGTGGGTGGTGCCGGTACTTCTGGGCAGCATTGTTTAAAGGTGGAGCCTGTCCTCAGTAAATTTCAATGAGTAAGTTCAGAAGTAAGTTTGTGCTGCATCTCAGTGTTGCAGTATGTCTTGTAGGCCAGTGCTAAATCTGAGGGAATAGAGCATGATGGAAAAGCTACTCTTCCATCCCAGTGCTTGGTTGCCCAATGCTGGGAGTGATGGTTTGAACTCTGTGTTCCCTTTTCACTTGAATGAAGGGCGTACCTCCAGTTTACCCATCCCACTTTTGACTGAAAGTCATTTGGAAAGATACTTTAGCACCTTGCTTAAATGCCACTGTAAATCTAGAATTTGTAGCTTTTGAAGACTTGTCAGAGACTTGTAACTTTCACGCTTTCATCTTTGCTTTTTCTTGTTGTAAATTGTCTATTCCTTGATTTATGATACAGGATTTAAGAACAGTCAGATAGAATGTGATGGTGAGCTTGTGTTTTTTTGTTGTTAATTTTGTAGCTTCAGTTAATTACATGTCTGTGTTTAAACAAGTGATTAAATGTACTACCAGATGCTTTTATTCCTTGCTTTTATATTTGAGCCTTAGGAAGTATTTTCATACCAGTCTTAGCAGTTGTTTAGATACTTCTTGGAAAAAAATAGACACTGTAAGATAGTAGAGCTTGGTATCGTGTTACTGATTAAAATGACAGTTTGCATAGAAATTGAAGAATGAAGTACAAGGGTTTAGTTGTATTTAAAATAGAGATGAGGAGATGGTGCATTTTTAATGGTAGTACTCACATTTGTGTGATAACTCTGAAAATTCAGTGTTGTCTGAAAACAACCCCATAATTTTCCTTTACATCACATCTTTGAACAGTGAGCTATTTCTGTTCATAAAGAAATAAAGTGGATGTACTTTATGGAACAAGGATAAGGAACACCTCAATGGTAATTCCATTGGCAATATTTGTATTTTGTATTGGAAGATGTAGAATTACTTTTCTCAGGTCAGAAGAAGCTCATGCTCTATCCAGAATCTGAGTTGACATTTTTCTCCAACATCAGTTTCGTTGTTAAAATTTAGACCAAATTTATCCTATGAAACAAAGTTATGGGCTGCTAGAAGGCCTCATTGCTTAGTTAATTTGCTTGTTCCTCGACCTGCCCTGAGTTCTCTTGCTTCTAGTCAGCCTTTTCCATTAATTGACCATTAAACAGACTTTTACATGAAAAATTGCATCTTGATGTATGTAGCTGAATAGTTGATCTCCAGCCCCTAACATCTAACATGGAAAGCTGCTTTGTTAAAGTAAAAACTGATTTTTCTCAGTGGAAGCTGGGATTTGTAACATAAGCATATAGAATTGTGGTCAGTAGGTGGTATTACATAATAAGAGTACGCCTCTGGAAAATTTGGAGGCTCTCATCTTTTGATGTGATTCTGCCCAGTAGTTTATCCTTTCCAACATTTTCTGATTTGTGGTGGTTTGGTGATGAGGTTTTTTTTTTATTTCTCTATTAGCAGTGTAGCTTTTCAAAACATTTTATTACATACCAATGCATTTCTATTAATTTAGGTTGTTTATGTAGACCTTGTGTTTCTTCACAATTTATTGGAATTCCCCCCTCCACCCCCCCCACTTCCCCCCCCCTTTCTTTTTTGTTTGGCCTTTTTCTAGTATGGTGAGATTCTTCATTTTAACTTGCTGATTATCGCAATTTTAGTTTCAATTTTATTTTAAAGCTGAGTCTGCAGATATAAATTTGAGTATCTTCTGCCATTTTTGTGTCATTTTGGAACTGAGCGTAAAGCTGGAAGGGATTTTCTAGCTCACTGCAACAAGTTTTGTGTAACTTCAGGCTCCAGGCCATGTTATTAATTTAAAAAGCTTACTAAGCTGCTATTTAAAAGCAATTATTTTCTTGACTTTTCCTGTGGCAAAGTTGTATACAGTCCAATTGTTCTACTGTTCATAATCCCAGATGTGAGAATATTCTGGGCTAGGTCAAACCTCTATGCTCTCATGCCTATACTGCCTTTGATTTTGGTGCGTAGCAATTCCCTAACTGTTACCAGAGCATGTTTCTTCAAAGTCTTTGTCTTCATGCCTAAACTACCCATGATCTTTTGATGCAGCAGTCCTCTTCATCTCAGTAACAGTTCTACCCGCCTTTTCTGGTTTCCATTCACTTAGCTTGGCTAAAGAGTTAAAATGTTTGCAGCCTGCTTTTGTCTCACAGAGGCTTCTCACTCATTCAGTGCATAACGTGCTTAGAGTTCTGTAAATGGGTGACTCTTCAGTATTTTCTTCCATCTTCAGCATGCATCTTCTTCCTTGTCATTACACTTAATATACTTTTGTGATATTTCCTTCCATTTCTGTGCTGTTCTCACAGGATATAAGTAATTATTGCAGGCTTTGCAAGTGTGTTTCGTAGCATCTTATGACAAGATTGCTCTACAGTCAATATCAAATCAGCAATGACTGGTTTCATTTTGCACCAGTTTTGTATAATTTTCTATGGTTTACTGTTCTCATCAACTTCAGCTTCAGAAAGAAACACTTAAAACTATTTTCTGGTTTTTAATTTTTCATTGGGAAAACAAAGGCTTAATAAACAAGTTTGTAGAACTGTAATCAGCCATGTTGAACGTATTTATCTAAGGCAGTCCATCTTCTCTGTTTTGTCCCCCCCAACCTTTTAGGGTTTGCCAGTTAACCATCTGCAACAGATAATTTTTTGCTGTGCCCAACTCCAACGTGCAAATGAGATGCCAAGCTGCAGTCTTGGCTCTCAAGAAGAATGTTTCATGTATTGTGCTGGTTTTAGGTGGGATAGAGTTAATTTTCCTCACAGTAGCTAGTATGAGGCTGTGTCTTGGTTGTGCTGAGGATATTGTTAACATGCTAATATTTTTAGTTGTTGCTAAGGAATGTTTATACCAAGCCAAGGACGACTTCAGTTTCTGATACTGCACTGGTGTAATTCTCTTCTCTAATGCTTCTTCTCTACAAGAAGCTGGGAGGGGACACAGCCTGTACAGCTTACCCAAACTGACCAAAGTCATGCCATAAAATGTCATGCTTGATATATAAGTTTCGGGGGAGTGGGACAGTTTTCTGGTGCTGTCTCTCTTGGTCTTGGCCTGGCTCTTGCTGCTCAGGAACTGTTTGGGAGGTGGTGAGCATTTCTATAATTTTTCTCTTCCATTATTTTATTTACATATTACTACTAGTAATATTAGCATTATTAGCATTATTAGTATTATTAGTATCATTATTTTAATACTCTATTTCACTTATTTTCAATTACTAAACTTTTTATTTTAACCCATGAGTTTCCTTGTCTTCAACTTTCCTCCCAGTCCGCCGTGGTAGGGGGGAGGTGAGTGAGCAGCTGTGTGATGCTTAGCTGCTGGCTGGGGTTAAACCATGACACATATGAATTTCTTTAGGCAAAAAATATATTCTTTAGCCCACAATAGTACTGAATATGCTTTAAGTTGATGTTAAGTCTTTCATCTGCCAGAAATTAACAGGCTGGTGGCTTGCAGAAATTAGAATGATGGTCAATTCCCCTCCATTGTCGTAGCTACTTTGTTGCTGCATAACTCTTACTATCTTTTGGTGGTGGTGGTCAGTTGTGTGAAGTTCTTAGAGGGTTGTGTTGGTAACTGTGTGGGAGAGAATTATCCTATAATCCAGTCCAAATAAATCTCGTTGAATGTAAACAAAGCAACTTTGACACTTCTCTGTGTAGCATTCTGTTATACTCCTGAATGGTTAAAGGAAGTTTATTAAAATGTTTGCATTCTTAAAGAGAAGATGGATCACTTCCATGCTTTCTGCTACAAAGCTTGTGTAACAAATGTGTATTTGCTTCCTCTAGGGATTTTTGGCTAATCAGAAGAGAGCTGAGAACTTGAAAGATCCTTCTGTACTGCCTGATTTGTGTTTGAGTCATGCAAATCAGCTGATGATTATGTTAACTAATCACAGAAAACTGTTAGATATTAAACAGAAATGTACCACTGCCAAACAGGAGCTTGCAAATAATCTACAAGTCAGACTGAAGTAAGTTACAACTTTTCAACTTGATATTGCTTCCACTTGTGTTAAGAATGTTTAAAGAATATATGTCCTAAGAAATTCTTTGGTAATGCATAGAGTGTTCCTTAATGGGGGAAAAAATAAAAGTTGGATTACTTCACTTTGTATATGAAGTTATTTGTAAGTGTGAAACAAAATACTGTTTTAAGAGAAACTTTTCTTAGAGTTTAAATGGTCTTCATATCAATAAAACAATATCCAAAAACCTATAATCCCCTTTCCTCTCATCAACCTCAGGAGCCATCAGTATCTTATTTAAAATTTGACTGGCAATTATATTGATGTTTTCAAAGGATTATAATAAGTGTAACCAGTAGTTTGATGTACTTGTAGTTCATCAAAACCAATCATTTCTAGTCACAGCCAGTAAATACAGCAGATTTTCATGTGAGAATCATTGCTGTGTTACATGGAAAGCAGTATCCAGTCTATATTGCTAAAGGTGAAATACAGTACTTTAACACTACAATAGTTTAATTATTAAAGCTTCAGATAATTTATGTCAAATACATAGGAAAAGTATACAGAGTTTAATAGTTTTTGGAAGAAAAAACTTCGTTTATGCTAGCAAGAAGCTATTAGACAATGTTGTGACCCTGTTAGACTTGCACAATGGAGATGTAAATCAAGTAGATTTGGGTTTTTTTCTTCTTGAAGAGATGGCAGTTTATATAGAGAAGACACAGATGCAGGGGGCAGGAAGAAGTCAAACAATGTACTAGAGACAAAGATCCTGTTGTGTTTGTGAAATTGATTACTGCTAAGTAAATTGAAATGTGAATTTGTCTTTGCCTCTGTATCTGCTTTTAGCGTGATGAAAAGATGACTTTTTTTTTTCATTGTAGTAGGTATTTGGGGATAGTACGGAGAACCTAGGGTGCCATAAATACCACTTTCGTCTCCTGTTTGTTAAGTATTTGTAATTTGTGTGGTATACTCTTAATTCATAAGTTGTTAGAGGAAAAGGCTTGCATCCCTTTGTAAGGAAGAGGCAAGTGAGGTGTGGAGAGTGACTGCAGAGAGGATAAATCTGAAGAGAAGAATAGAATCATAGAATGGTTTGGGTTGGAAGGGGACCTTAGAGATCACTTGATTCCAACCCCCTGCCATGGACAGGGACACCTTCCACTAGACCAGGTTGCCCAAAGTCTCATAAAGCATAGATGTTTAAAAATAACCCCAAAACCTCAAACAAACAAAACCCAACAACAGCCCACCCCCACTTTCACCCCCTCTACCCCCCAAAAAAACCCAAAACAAACATAGAAAAAACCCCCAAAAAACTTCTGTATTTTGCATCACATCAAAGGTGTTTCTAGCTTGTTTTCAGTAGGAGTTAGTAGCAAATGACCATTAATGAGAATCTAATAATGAGGAAAGAACATGAATTAACTATACATACATTATCTTAGAGGAGAATATTCTTACCTGATTTAGAAGAAGCTCTTCTGTGTTTAATTGCTGATGGACAGGTTTTCCATGAACTAGTCCACCTTCTTTTTGAATCTACCAACTCCTGTATTTTGCAGGTTCTGCAGCTTACCTATGTGTTGTGTGGAAAACTTATTTCCCTTTGTATTTTGAGCTGGCTGCTCGTTGGCTTTGTATAATGCCCTCTTTTAGTTCTTAGTACTCATTACTATGAGAAGGTCAACATTGTCTCCTGTAGTTTTTCTGTTAGTATATTCCTAGTTTCTTAATGTTGTCTCCTTTGAATTTGTTGTTTCACTTCAATTCTGTCAATAAAAGCAGTTTTTCTTTATTCTTTTTTTGCTTCTTGTGGGATATACCTCCACCTTAGGCTGTCTGTGGTGTGGCAATGTTGCTGTAATGTTTCCCCTCAAACAAACCTTTTCAATAGTTATCCTGTGATTTAGTTATGTTGGTGACTGTGCTTGAAATTGATGTATAGATTGTATCAAGAAGACAATGTGGTTACAAGGTGTAAGAATTTGTGTATTACACAGGCTGTTATTTGTAGTGTATGAGTAGATGGTGTGATCTTCCCATGCAGGGTTTTGATCTCATTTTTTTGACATTGTCCCTACCCTTAATATTTCTTGCTAATGCTTTTCAGTAAGTATTTTTAAGATTTATTAAAAACATAGTCTCTTTGCTCTGGATGTACCAGCTTTTTTTAATTCTTCGTGAGAAAGTTACATTATCATTCCTCTTAAGGTTAGGTGTGCTAAGAGCATTACCTGCCAAAACCAACACCTTAGCTCCAGCAGTGCTGAGTGCTCATTTTTTGAGCACTGGTGTGGATATCCTCCTGTGAAAAATGAACAGGGAAATGCAAGGCAACTACTGAATTCTGAATTTCTTGGTACTCCAGATGGCGTGTTGTTGTCCCATGTAAAAGGATGTTGTTGTTTAGTTTGTCCAGACATGTTGCTAATCTTAGTGGAATTTAAATGGAGGAGAGATGACTAAGTTGTTACCTTCTAAAGTGTAACCTACCTTTGTAGGTGGTGTTGTTTTGTAATGCTTCATGCTGACCAAGATGGAGAGAAACTACAAGCATTGCTTCGTCTTGTAACAGAGCTCCTAGAAAGGGTCAAAGTTGTAGAGGCGCTCAGTACTGTTCCTCAAATGTACTGTCTAGCTGTTGTTGAAGTTGTGAGGAGGAAAATGTTCATAAAACACTACAGGGAGGTAAGTAAGAAAGTAAAACTTAACAACTAAACCTTTGTGGCAATGTGCAGGTTAACAACTCATTATGTATTTTCCCTTCCACAGTGGGCAGGTGCTTTAATAAAAGATGGAAAACATTTATATGAAGCTGAAAAGGCAAAAAGGGAATCTTTTGGTAAACTGTTCAGTAAGTATTTCATCTTCTGTGAAATGAGAATTGTGGTTATGTATGACTTTGTAGTCAAAATATTTTCACTATGTTGTAGTTTAAATACCTATATTTTTAACTTAATGAGGAAATGCATACAGATGGTGCTATTATAAATATTATTTTTCTATTAATTTTCTATTAATCAAATTAATGAACTGATTTTACGTAGATTATCCAAAATACTGTGACAGTTCTAATTAGTTTAATGCTTGTAAAGATAAGATTTCTAATTATTGTATTTGAATGCAGTTTCTGTTTGAATTTGTTCTGCAAGATTTGAATAACATTTTAAAAGAACTACTTAACATTTGGGTATTGCTACTTCCTCTGTACTACTGCAGAAAAAGAGTAAAAAAAAAAAGCTCCTGGTAAATCCTCTTTCTTTGTTCTGAATAAATTGCTAAAATAAGGAAATAGAGCAAAAATGTTATAAAAAATTTTGGAAAGGAGATTAACAAGATTACAATGAAAATTGGAAAGGATTTGAGGCTTTTGCAGGGATGAATATTAAGCAAAAATATGCTTCAGTTGAGAAGTTCTATTTGGATGGTGGATTTCACGTGAAGTTTTGTGGTCATCTGCAATTTTTATGTTGTAAAAAAATGGCATAGTAGCGCTTTCAAATGCAGTTCAGTTCTTAAACTGCAGTAGATTCATTGTCATCTTTTGAGGCATTCCTTACATATTGCATTTCTTTCTTTTAAATAACCTTTCTTCTTTGCTCAGGGAAGTCTTTTCTAAGGAATCGTTTGTTTAGAGGACTTGACTCCTGGCCCCCATCCTTTTGTGTATGTACTCAATATATTTTTATTTCATTTTCATAAATGAAAAAAGAAAGCTTAATTCATTCAAGCTATATGCCTGTTACATTGCTCTGACACAGAGGATAAAGCTGGGAGCTTTAGTGTTCTTTGCTGTTTCAGGTGACCTATATTAACATTGGTTCATAACTTGCAGTGTGTTGGGAGAGGAAATGTTACCTTGATACTCCTTTTTAACAAGGAGTCTGTGGTATTGAACAAGAAAATTGCTATTAATGATCAGAAAAAAAGAATCCAAGAGGGATAATTTGATCATCTAATCCTCTCTTTTGAATGAGTGCACCATAAAATTAATTGGATTGTACAAGCAAGTGAAAAGTTTTCATGTTTTTCTATAATTACTGGATGAGAGGAAAAAAGCATTTTCATCTCTTCATTGTTGGATAGCATGAAGGGGTGAAAAAGTAATTCTGTAATCAAGCATTGCCTGTTAACTTTGATTTCATACAGCTTGGTTAATTCAAGTAAGACAACTTTCCCTGATCCTTATGCTGCCATCTCACTTTACCTTGTTTAACCTTTTCAGCTTCTCCTTTGCAGCTTTTTTAAAGGATACTTGAGGAAATAAGAATACTGCTTATTTCATTATTCAGAACAGAATACTGAACTGAATTAATACTTGACTATATTTAGCAGCACAGTACATAAAGCTTCAGTGCCATCTCTTATGCTTTAATGTTTTAAACACATCCTTAATGTTCATGAAGCTTTGTAATAGGGGGGAAGTTGAACTATGTGATCGTTGTAGGTCCCTTCCAAATGCTCTATTCTACTTCTGCATGAGACACTGTGAGAGATTAATGACTATAAATGTAAACTATTTTTTTTAAGGGGGTGGGACCAGACATGGTTCCTTTTTTAAAAAAAAACAAAACAAAACCAAACAAAAAACCCAAACCCTGCATATGGAATCTTTTGATAGATCAGCTAACACCAACTCTGTGTTACTGTTAACCTCTTTTTTTAATCCTTCCTTGTTATCTTGATATTATTTACCTTAACAACATGTAAATTAATTTCTTCTTAATACAGACACGAAAACCTCGCAGGTTTGACAGTGAGCTTCCAGATATCTCACTAAGTGACTTGCAGTTTCTACAGTCTTTTTGTCCTTCAGAAGTACAGCCGTTACTCAGGTAAAG
The DNA here is from genome assembly GCF_000690775.1 of Eurypyga helias. Classification (NCBI taxonomy): domain Eukaryota; kingdom Metazoa; phylum Chordata; class Aves; order Eurypygiformes; family Eurypygidae; genus Eurypyga; species Eurypyga helias. The sequence continues at coordinate 44,152 of NW_010272467.1, forward strand.
CACCTTTGTAAACTTTCTGTGTTATGGAAGTAGCTTTCCCATGCTCCCACCCTTTTCGGCCCCCTCAGTTAATTTTTTTGTAAGGAACAGACAAGGATATTTTTTGAACTGATACCATTCTTAAGTGGTATTCTTCGCTGACTTCATGTAGAGACATATTATCTATATGCTTCGTGTACTCAAGCTTGGATGATTTGGACACATTCATACTGAGATGTAAAAGATGTTCGATGTTCTTCTGAGTTGCTTTGTAGCTTAAAAAAAAAAAATCCAAAAGTGTTTTCAGTTTTAAACTGAAATAAACTCATAACTTTGTTTTGTCAGATCAGAATTAGATTGATTTTTTTTTTTAAATTTGTTCTGTAGGTTGTATTCTGGAGAAAAGAATACGAATAATTCTTTAGCCTGGCATGAGATCATAGAGATCTTCTGTATCCAATTATTGCTTTTTCTCTGACAGACATTTTACTAAAAGGTGTATTCTACAATTTCCTCTGCTGAGTATGGAAATCCATCATTTTGAGCAAAGCTCTGTTTCTGCGTTTCTTACCTTCCAACAACGAGGCAGATGTGCAAATGTAGACAGGAAAGGTCTACTGGGTGTTTTTCTCACAGGCAATGTGACAGGATTAGTTTCGTATATAGAACTTAGAGGTGTCTTTCTGGAAAAGTTGGCTGTTAGTGAGCGTTCAGACTCTTGTGTCTGAAACCTGTAGCAAACAGAAATTCCAACCAAGACAATGGGCAAGAAATAGGCAGTAGCAAGTTCTATGTAAGGTCCTGTGTAGGAAGAGATCTGTCTGTCAGTCAGTATGACCACAATCAGATGCTGCATGTGTCCATCATCCTTCAGCTGGAAGAGAACTGCAGTTAGAGATTTGCTGAGATTTCATGTTGGTTTTTAGCCTCAAGGCCACAGTCCCACAAAGGATAAGGTAAATCAAAGAGGAGGATATTCCACTGTCATCTGTTGGGTTCACCCACAGTATCAGGCTGATATCTGTTATTGGTGCCATTGCAAGAGCTGAATTCACTCTTTTTTTCACCTCTGTTTTGTACTGACACTTTTTTATTCAGAATTCCTGACCATCCTTGTGGGATTACTGCTGGAATTAAAAATAAGTATAGTGAGTTTAGTCTTCTTGACAGTGGATTTGCACTAGGTCATGATACAGCTGATGTACCCTTTTAATTTCTCTTGCTATGCTCTTAGGCTTGCTCTTCAGTGATTCTGCAGTTTAAAAAAAAAAAAAAACTAATATCATTGATGCTTCCTTGATTTTTGGGTTTATGAGAATTTTAGAACCTTCTTGGGAAATTTGGACTGAATTAAAGAAGAATTTAGCTTGGTATTGTCAGAAAACCAATCACTAACCAAACTCTTTTTAGTTGGTCTGAATTGCAGTGACATAACTGTCCACTTGATGGCAATAGAGGTGGGATTATATCATGTTCCTCCTAGTTTCTGGGCTCAGGTTATATTTGATGGAAATATTTGATAGTAGTGGCTTTGCAGCTCGAGTGGGCAAAGCTGTTACACACCTTGGTAGACACTGAGCTTCAGAAGAACCTTTAGAACAGTACTTTCTTCGGTATTTTCGTTTAACATCTAAAGAGCAGGCAATAGCCAAAGTGAGACCTAGCACAAATTCCCTTTCTGTAAGCACTGAAGCCCTGTGCTACATAATTAAAATTACGATTCTGTTTACTTACTGTATTTCAGTCTTCTGAAGTTACACGCTTGAGCAATTATTGAAGTCTTAATTCTACAAAAATACAGTATACAATTACAACACTTGCTCTATATATTGAATAGAGAATGCAAAATTCATTGAAGTATACTGTGCTTTTATTATATCGTTAGTGTAAATGAACTCCTATTTCATTACTTCAGTCGAGCAATTCCTGAACAAATTAAAAATTCTGGATATACAGACTCCAAGAAACATTAAATATGCTTTTCTAGAGATTTGCAAAACTCACAATCGAAAGCACATTAATCAGTCTTTTAATTTAGGCTACCTATCATTAAAATAAAACAGTAGAGAATTAATAGCTACTTCAAAGGAAGAGCTGGATTGGCAAGAATCCAGCTGGAGAGAATAATAGTCATTTGCAAACATAAGTGCTTCAATTACAGATCTAACCACTATCAATTCTCTTTTGTTACTGTTATTGTAACATTAGGTACTACTGCAAAATGTTTTCCTCAGAAGGAAAGACTCAGACATATTACTTCTCCATCACTGTTTATCGTTAGAAGCTCTTAAGTTCTTAATTTAAAACACCAATATCATGTGGTCTTAATGAGTTTTTCATGTAAAATAGGTGAAATGAAGAAGTGCAAACTTTACACAGGGAAGCATAGTCTTGTTGGAATATACACATAATAACGTATTTGAATATTAGATTAACAATGTGGAAAAAATTTTAATCCTATACTGTCTTTTAAGGGTTCCCATACTTTGTGACTTTGAACCTCTTCACCAGCATGTACGTGCTCTACATAACCTGGTAAAGGCAGCACAGAGTTTGGATGAAATGTCACAAACCATTACAGACCTGCTGAATGAACAAAAGGTATCTCTTTTTTTCTGTACCAAGAAAAGAGAATATTCAGAAAATGAGAATATTTTCGTAATATTGTTTTATCAACCACTTCAGAAAGAAGTGTTTTTCCAGCTGTAAAGATTAGTTGGTCTCCTAACTGCGTAATAGTATTTTCCTTTCTAACCACATACTAATAAATATTCTGAGAATTTTAAGCTCTGCAGTGAGTAAAGTGAATCTGTATATAGCAACAGTCAAAAGATACTGTATATATCTTCTGAACATTTAATAGGTGCTTATATTCCACAGAAGTCATAGAAGTAGAATTATTCTGTCAATATTTCTGTCCTTTGCCATTTTCTCAAGCTTCTTTGTGATGAATGTGTGCATTTTGCCTTTGTTGCTTTAGTTTGTATATAATGAAGTTGTTACTTCTCTAGATTTTTGCACTGCTTCTGAAGTCCTTTTGGCACAAGCAGTTAGGGAGACTTTAGGGCCTTGGTTGCTTGTCCCCATTAGCCTGAATATTGATGTGTCGCCTACTCCTTTGTTGCAGCCCTGCTTTTTGGGGAGGAGAAGAAATATGTGCAGTCTCTTACTTTGACTATAAAAGGAACAGATGGCAAAAGGGTTTCTTCTGAGTTTCACTCTGCCTGTCAAGCTCTAGAAACTGTTTGGCAGAAGCACTTTTGATTGCTTCTTTGCATTCAGCCTCTAAATTTCCTAATACCCCAAACAGGGTCTTTTTAGCTGACTGTAGCCTATTCTAGTGAAGCTGTGGGTGAATTTAGCAATACTTAAAACCTTGTGTGTAGCTGAGTGCTTCAGATTTTGTTTCTTCAGCAGTTTTACTATAGAAAAAAGGAGTCACTTTTTGTGGGATGCCATGTTGTCATTTACAGTGTGTTTGTTTGCACTTTGACTAGAAACATTTTCTATAACTGCCAAAAGTATGGGCATGTTCAGTTTTGAATTAGAAAACTTCTGCTTAAATACGATGCCCTCTACTCATTCGTCTGGGGTCTGAACAAGAGATTTGCTGGAAGTCTTTAAAATACAGCATCTGGGCCACTCTTTGTCCTGTAATAAAGAAAAGGTGTGTGATTTGTGTAATTTCTTAGCTCTTTTTTTCTCATTATGAAGACTTTTTTTTTGATATGAACAGCCATTAAGAATAAGAGCATTAGGGCCTGGCCACTGTATCAGCCAACGGAATGACTAGGAGTGGTGTAATTTTTGCAAAATCTGGGACTAGGTTCTGAAACATAGAAGTGCATCCCCAACTTGGAGCATCCTGAAATATATCTCATCAGAAAGCAGAGTAGTGACAGGTGGTTCTTATGAATTAATTTTTCACTAAGGCTTGGGATGTCAGAAGAGGGTGAAATAAATCAAAGGAGTAAGTTTTAATTAAAAATATACGTAATTATAGGAGAAAAATAAACAGGAAAATTGCCTTACTTGTTCAAGTCTTGATGTTTTGCCCTTTTTGGTTCAGACTGACTTATCTGAGACATTTTTATCTGACTGCACAAAGATGATGTTTGCCAAATCAGGAGATTCTGTGCTTTCCACTCTTCTGCTATGCTTTGACCAGTTTGGATTCTTGGCTGACTCATAAATGTCAGGTGCTTAGACAGATTTGGATAATTGTCTCTTTCCTTAGAGTAAATTGCATTGCACATTCAGAGCTGGGCCTTTCATGATGTCACCTTGAAAATGCCTAGCTTGTGTGTAATTTCAGTGATTCATTTAAACTCTTTTTGGTTTTGAAGCAAATAGATCTGTCAGATTTCTTTTCCTTCTCAATGACAGTGTTCTTGTTATTACTTGAAAGATACTAGGTCTTTTTCTGTGTTGCTTTCTTCTGCACATGATCTGGAAATGGTTTTGAAATTATACTACTTTTGCCCGTGGTGTTTTTTTTTGTGTGGAATTATTGAAATAATTTGAAAATTCTCTTTTCTTATCCTTAGTGTTGCTGGGAATTTACAGTATGTAATTAGAAGGATGAATAAACATTTAATAATAGTCGTGAAGATGTCTACAGTTTCATGTGCCTATACATTCTGTTGGAGAACTGTGAAATATTGTCGCAGCTTGGTGTAGAGTTGGTGATCGCTGTGCAGGTGTTGTCACTCGTATAACAATGTTCCTTTTGTCCTCTTCCAAGGAGTCATATACGACACAACCTCCCTTTCCTTACAAGTGACAGGAGAAGCCTGGTTCTTTAAGTTGAACTGGGGTAGTTTCCCTGCCTTCTTGGTAGTGCAGCAGTTTAGCTCTGTTGGAGTCAGGTAAGAGTTCATCCAACTGCATCAGCCGCAGCAGCTGGTCTTTTGATAGTTGCTTTAGGCAGGAGAGAAAAGCTGTGGCTGCAGACAGGTGAGCAAAGAGCAAATCAGAGAGGAGTATCTTGCTGGGGATGTTAGTAGCATTTCTTTAAGTGTCCCATCACTTATTTCAGCTTTCAAATTAATGGTGACACATTTCTCTATCTGATTTCTTTCTTGTTTTGAGTATTACATCAGAGTAGTTAAAGAAAACCAGTGTTTCTTAATTTGTCACTACTTTGAAATCTGTTTTCCTTTTTAAAGCTTTCTGCTCTTCCTTTGTAATTTACACCAAAGAGATTGCTGTGCCCTCTCATTTTCATAATAGAGACAAAGTTTAAGCAGATTAGTGATTAGGTTAAAGATGTCCAGGAGAAAGTTAAGGTGCCCATAGGAGTCAGGTAAGATGATCAAGGTATGTTCTCCACAGCTAGTAGGCAGTTTACATACACAATCCTTTGGTACTAAAAGTTTCACTTGTAAGAGAAGTTTGCCTTTCAAATCAGATTATGAATCTACCATTTGTTGTAGTTGAGTTTGAAATACAAACACTGTTTGTAATCCTTCGAAGAATTGCCCCGTTCCCTTGATTATGCTTATCATAGTAACATAACGAGAACAAGGCATGTAATTCAGCAACACCTGAGAGCTTAAAAATCAACTGTTTCTCTCTGCTTTTGTATTTGTTCTTGCTTGCTCTTCATTCCTTTCCTTTTGTCATCACAGGAATTAGTGTATGACATATGCATACATTGCTGCCTATAGACTGTAAACAGTCTAGATAGCAGGCACCAGCTTCTCACGGAAATAGGCAGCAGTAAACAAGGCCTTATGTACTCAGCCACTCAAAATTTGAGGTTTAACTCTTCTCTGGGCAGCAATCTGGTACTCTTAACTACAGACCCAGCTCACAGCAGCCACTGCATGGAATTTGTTACAGCCCAGGTCAGAAGGAAGCTGAACTCAGTAGAGTGTTGCTCTACACAGTGACAGTTATATTTTTTTCTTCTTCATGCTAGATCCTTACTCTTTACCTTCTGGGATGATTCTACAGGGGTGCTAAAAGATAACGTCTTTCTTTTGCATGTGGCCTTCTAATACTCAGTCTTTGAAGTGCGTGCTTAGTCACATGTGTGATGCTAGCTTTTATTACTGTTAAAGCTCTGGTTTATCAATGTTAAATGTTTGTCACTTAAAACATATGCTTTAAATCCATGTATCAGCATGTACAGTATCCTTCAACTTTTATTTTTCTAATTTTTCTTAGATAGCTGAAATTAAATTCAAAGGAAATGCTTAAACCTGGATTAATAGTACCTCTAACAAAAGGATCATTTCCCTTTAAGTTTTTGTCTCCTGCCCTGTGTTCATTTTTGATAAAGACAATATTTTGTACATAATAAACATACAGATGTTTTTTACAGTGGGTTTTCACCATGGGATTTAAAAATCGTTGTGTGATTTACTTTCATATGGATGCAAAGGCTAATGGAGGTGAGGTGTAAATGCAGTTCTGCTGAACAGATGCATGTCGGAGCTGGAAATAGATTCTTCCTATATCTCAGTTCAGGATTGAGTTAGCCACACTGCATCTTCATTAAGAGAACATTTACATGGTATAGGGTCCCTTTTTGGGTAGCACATTTGTAAAAGCTTGAGAAAATACAAAATGGCTATTTATACCTCAGCAGTCTGATGTCTGTCACTTCTCTGGATTTTTTTTGGTTCTGTTGCTGACCATTTATTGCTAAGCTCCACTAACTGTTGCCAGTTAAGTAGCTGAGTTCAATGTATAGCAAAAACTAACATCCTAAAGAACACCAGACACTATTTTAATTCATGGAGGCAGTGCAGATAGTTTGGAAAAAAGAGCAGGATCATCAGGATTATCAGTTGGCGGCTTTTGGAGAAGAGCACCATTCTGAAAGATCTCCTGCACTTTGCGACTGAATATCTTAAGGGAAACTTTTACTATAAATACTCCCATGAGTCTGTAGCAACAGTTTCTTTTCAAGGTGGTTGCATTCCTCAGATGAATAAGATCAAACTAGTCCTTCAAGGATGAAGGAGGGAAAAGCAAGGTAATGGCTGGGCTATTGTGTTACAGGCAGTGTGTCTGAGATCTTTCAGAATGCTGACCCATTCAGAAAAACTCAGTGTCTCTTTGTTTGTCATCCTGCTTATGCCTTTCCATCCTATGTGTCACAGATATTCTCCTTATGAATTTTAACTGTGTGTATTTCACTGTATTTTTCTTAGGAAAAATTGCTTTCCAATGCATCCTATTACAAACTTGTTCAGGAATGCATCCTTGGTGGGTACTGAGGCTGTACATTGCTTTTTGGTTTCCACTGGGATATGTTCTTCACTTGCTGAACCTTAAGGTTTATATTTTTGCTCTAAGAATCTGCAGGTGATGACACTTGGTATTAGGGCTTTTATATTCTCTGTTGTATTTAATAGTTAATAGTATAAGATAGTACAGGTTGACCATTTGTTCGTAGTTGTGGTTGATGTGAAGATAGTAAAGGAAGAGGATTTTAACACACCACCTACTCTGTCAATCAAAAATTGCAAACAGTAAATCAATTATGTTAAATCTATTAAATAGCAAAGATAGCAAAAAGCTTGAAAATCTCAGAACACGGGCTGTTTGCACAGTCTCTAATGCCTTGCTGAGGTTGACTTTTTTTTAAAAACATTTCAAAATGATGCTTTACTGAATTTCAGGTGCATAGAAATGAGTGCACGTAACTTTGCCTGCAGTTACAACTGTGATAAATCAAACTTCAGTTGAATTCACTGTATATATTCCATGACAGTATAGAAAAGTATGATGTCTTTGAAATAGCAACAGTTGGTTTTCAGACACTGTCCATGAAGTTACACTCTACAGCAGAGTATGCACTGGAGCTTGAGATCTTGCTTTATAATTCATATAGTAGTGAAAAACTGATGATAATAAGATGTAAGCATGTTGTCTAATCACAGTTAATTGGAAGACTGATTTAAAGGTAAGTTTTTAGTCTTGTAAGAATCAAAAGCGCTGGAGTTCATCAGAATTAGTTGGGAGCAATTTTCTGAAGGTAGATAAGCTTTTCTTAATCTTTGTATTGGTTTGCAAGATGTTGTTACTCATGGATGGGTGATTATTCTAACCAATAGCTTTTCAGCTGAATATTGAAGGATCCGGTGGGACATTATCAGGTTTGGTGGTATCCAAGTTCTAGAGGCAAAACGTCAAAACCTGGGAGTGATGGGAGCAGCATGGGGGTGGAAATCTGCTCAGGCTATGATGTCTTGCATTCTGAAAAATTAGAATGTTTCTTTAAATTAGAACGTTCCCTTCATTATTCTGTATTACTTTCATGCACTCAGGAGCAGAACAATTCTCATGCATGTTTTTGATATGTTAGCAGACAACAGTTTTGTAAGACAGTTTAGTATATTACTAGTGAATGGACTACACTGTCTTTTAATAACAGTATTAGCAACAATAAAATAAAAATATTTTATTAGGAAAATTATTAGGAAAACTGAAATCAATAGGCAGTTAGAAAATAAGGCCTATTTCTGACTGGTTACTTCATATTTTGTTGTCCAAACTTATGTTTCAGCCCTTCCAGATATGTCTGTGGTCTTTGGGATAGATGAACACTTGATATTTGTTTTTTCAAATGACGCTTTTAAAAAATATTTACTGAAAATATCTCTGAATTTCTGCATCTTTTACTTAAATTTTAGTCGTATGTATTTTGGACGGTTACAGATAATAAGGCTTACTTTTTAAGTTCTTGTTTTGCCTGGTAATTTTTAATAAATTTAAAATATTAACAGTTTTGCTTATCACGTTAAGTGTGTGTTTCATATTTTATAACTTGTAGGCCTCCAATAGTCAAGCATCACCACAATCTGCTACCACACCAAGGATGGAAAGTACAACAGGAACCGCAATTGCTACCTCTTCAAGAACTCCTCCGTCACTCAGTCTTCAGGGTCCCCTGTGTCCTCCTGTGTGTCCCCCAGCTCCATTAGAAGAATTGTCTCCAGACAGCATTGATGCTCATACATTTGATTTTGAAACTATTGCCCATCCGAACTTGGAGCAAGCTCTTAAGCAAGGGTCGTTAGACTTGGATTCATTAGCAGAAAGTCCAGAATCCGACTTCATGTCAGCAGTAAATGAATTTGTAATAGAAGAAAATCCAGTATCTCCTAATGTAATAAGTGATCCACAAAGTCCAGAAATGATGGTGGAATCTCTTTATTCTTCAGTTATCAATGCAATAGACAGTAGACGTATGCAAGACACAAAGTCTTGTGTAAAGGATGTTTCAGTAGACAATGCTTCTCACAATGTTTGCGTGGAGAAGTGTAGGGTTATTGCCCAAGACTCAAAGGTACATTTAAGAGGTATAAAAGAAGATCTTTGCCACTTTAGAACACTTGTACAAAGAGAACAGTGTGACTTTTCGAATTCTTTAAAATGCACTTCGTTAGAAATAGTAAATACTGTTGAGAAGGTAAAACTTTCACTTGAAAAAACACTAAAAGATAAACATCAAAAAGAATTACAGTCTTTGAAAAGTGAATATGAAACTAAAATTAATAAATTGGTGGAGGATGGTGAAGAAAATAAAAAGAAGATTACAAAGTTAAAAGGTGACTTACTAGGCCTTGAGGAAGTTCTTCAGAATAAGAATGATGAATTTGCAATGGTGAAAAATGAGAAAGAAGCTGTAGTTTGCCTTCAGAATGAGAAAGATCAAAAATTACTTCAATTGGAATGCCAAATGGAGACACAAAATTCTGAAATTAAGGAACTGAGAGAGTCACGGGAGATAGTACTTGAAGACTTGAAAAAACTTCATGTTGAAAACAATGAAAAACTACAACTCCTGAGGGCGGAACTCGAAAGTTTAGAGCAAAGCCATTTAAAAGAACTGGAGAACAACCTACAAGCCAGGCATCTACAGGAGTTTGAGAAGGTGCTAGCTGAGCACAAGGACTGCTTAGATAAAGTAAAAAAAGAGAACCAGCATAGACTTGAACAAATGCAGGAATCTCATGCATTAGTTATGCAGGAGAAGCAACAACAGGTAGAAGAGTTACAACTCAAGGTTTCAGATCTTTCTGATTTGAGGTGCAAATTAGAAGTTGAACTTGCCCTGAAAGAGGCAGAAACTGATGAAATGAAGCTGCTTTTGGAAGAAAGCAGAAACCAGCAACAAGAGACCTTAAGATCTCAGATTGATAAAGAAACTGAAAGCTTAAAAAGAGAGATAGATAAATTAAACAATAAAATACAAATTAACACTGATGAATATCAAGTGGTCTTATCAGAACTAAGGACTCTGATGACAATTGAGAAAGATCAGTGCATTTCTGAGCTAGTAGACAGATACGAAGAAGAATCAAATTTGCTTAGAACTGAACTAAATAAAGTAACACTTCTTCATCAAAAAACTTCTGAGGCAGAAAAAAGACTTTCAGAGCAAATAACGGAACTGCAAAGTAAGTTAGAGTTGGAAGCCAATGCCCTAGAAAAGGAAAAAACAGAAAAATTGTCTCTCTGCGAGCAGCAGGAAAAATACGAAGCTATTATCCACAAGCTTAAGGAAGAGAAAGAAGTGTTAGTGTCTAACCAAGAACAAGACAGGCAGTTGCTCATTGAGAAACTCACTTGTGAAAAAGAGACTGCAGTACAAACTGCTTGCAAAGAGTTTGAATTACAGAGGGAAGCTGCTGAAAAAGGGCTTTTGGAAAAAATACAACAACTTGAGATGCAAGTAAATCGGAGGTACTGTAAGAATTAAGTTGCTCTGTTTTCCTAGTACTTTAAAGTAATTAATATGGTATATTCATGATTCACTATGCAGTAAGTAAAATTTGTATGTATATGTAATAGTGTTTATCTGGGTTGGTTTCTGTGGTCACATTTCAAGTTACTTCCATTTTATAGGTAGCGATATACTTGTGTCGGTAGTTAATCTCAAAGATTCTATGAATCTGTGAATTGTACAGTATCTTTTATGCAGTATTATTTCCAGACTTCAATGAAGAGTTTGTATTTCAGTGTTTTTATGTTAGCAGGAGTGTTTCGACTATAGCATCTTGCTTGAAATTCTGATTTTGATAGTCTCAGCCTCTCTCTCTCCCATCCTTTGCACTGGTATTAGCACTGTGGAAGCATGCAGTGGCTAGCTTTTAGGCTGTTAACTTGTTTTCATTGGGTAACTGTACACACTTGGTGCTAATGGTGGCATGAAAAAGTGTTTGGGAATATATATGATCAGCTGGGAACTGTCGCATGGCCGTCTGGACTTCCATTGACTTTAGCTGCCACAGTTACATATTTCAGGGTCTTCTGTTTGAGATTAAAATGAAACACATGGGCAACATAATTTTAAAAAACATCCTAACATTCTTTCACTGTTAATTTCTGCAGTGTTTTTCCATTTTAAAAAGAAAAATGTTTTCCCTTGCTATAAATGCCTAGAATTACTCTTTCTGACTTCTCATATCTACTTTTTAGTTCATAATGCCAGTCAGCAGAGTAGATTATGATGATGTGGAATGGAAATACTAGAATTTTTCTATGTGGCTACTGCTTAGAAACAATGTTGAATTTTGAAATGCTAAAATTTGTCATTTATGTTATTGTAGTGTGAAGGAGCACAATGGATAGATCTCTTTTGTCCAGTACCTAAATGGAGCATTTTTTCTAGTTATTATGATACACCAAGTATGTGAAATGGGAACGGACCAATAAAATGGACAAAATGGGCATAAAACCAGGAAGACTACTGCAGAACATGAGTACTTTTGAATATATATGTAATCTTAAAAAAATAACTAAAAGGAAGGAGAGGGGAGGTTATGCAGAGTACAACACGTGCGTACAATTCACATAGTGCAAAGGAAATTTGCAAGTCCGCTTTGCTTGGATTATCCACTGCAGTCCCATTCCCTCAGGATTGTGATACGTGAATATATCCATTGTTAAATGATAATGTATCAGTGCCTGTGTTTTGTATGTAACTGTGAAAAAATGCTTCAAGATACTACGTTTTTTTTAATTTCATTATATCCTAATCTCAATTCGAAACTGTTGTTCATTGAACAAAATATTCCTGGTGAATTGAGGAGAGAAAAGATAAGCTATATTCTTTTCCTTTTTTGTGTATTAGTGGATCATAGAAGTTTTTAAAAAAAGCTTGACTCAACAGGAGAAAGGTATAACTGTGTGTGTCATCAGACTTGCTAAAAGTCCACCAACTCTTCAGATCTGAAGAACTTCTGAGCGCAGCTGTGTATTCTTACACAAACTCTTTATAGAGTAGTGCATTTTGAAGAAATATTACCTGTTTCAGTCTAAAGAAGAGTTAGTAGTTTGTTGTGAGTTCTGTCTAAATGATTTAATTTTCAGTGTGATGTTAAAATATGTATTGCTTCCGAAGGCTCCTCTTTATGCTGTTAATCTGCTGTTAGGTTTTCTTCTTTAGGAGTAAAGACCTGCAGAGTTTTATCTTTTGGAGGGCCTATGTTATGCGAAACTTGTCTTAATATTTCAAAGTCACTGTCTAGCTACTTGGGTTTTGAGTTCCTATGTCAGTAATTCGAGTTGACTTGTTTTCCTCACTCAGTCATTGTTTAGCAATTAAATTGTAATGGTACAAACCAACTTTTATTTGGCATGTGCCTGTATACTTGTCAGGTAAATGTCCTTTTCTGAAAGAGCAATGTTACGTTAGCTGTCTGGGAGGCACGGACAGGGAGATGAATTGTTAAATTTGACCCGAGTGTTGCACTGCTGTCAGGAATCGTATTTTTGAGCTTTTGAGAAGCAACAAAGAAATGTTTGTGACCCATGCATTACCAACACGTGAAAATTAATGTGTTCTGGTTATAATGTGCCTGAAATTCAAGTCATCGTGATTAGGAAAGGTAATAAAACTGCAAATCATTTGTAAATCTTTCTATTGTATTTAAGATTGACTTATCAGGATTAACTGATAAAAAACAGTTTCTGTAATGACTTTCACTGTTAAGTAGTTTAGTTAAAAGATGTATAACATTGTATGGAATATTAAAATTAGAATAAGAATCCTGACTGCTTTGAAAACACAGCTTTGGTGTCTTCCAGGCACTTCTATCAGACCATCAGTAGTGAACCTTCTGTGTAGAGCATGTGCTGTCTCTCACTGCTAGGCTTAATTTAGAAATAAACTGAAATTTAATCCAACATGAAGATGCTTTCCCAGTGGCATAAGAACAATCTCCCTGGGTGCCTCATGACTTGCTTTATTCTGTGCTTCTGTTACTTCTGATTTCTGGAATGTCAAAAGGTTGTTTTGCCGCTCTGAGAAGTTCACTTGGCTTTCAGGGCTCTTACTTACAACTTCTTACAGGCTTTCTTGTGTGCATACTACTGCATAATAGTTTGTATCTTCAGTAGATACTCATGTGGTAGAACAGTGGTAACGTTGCTAAAATACATACTTTGTCATCTTAGAGTACAATAAGTGCAGTGTTTACTAACAAAGGAACTCCAGCCTCTGAAGAAATGTGCTTTTCGTATCTTGAAAACACTGCAGTTGTCACTATTGCCATAGTTGTCGAGACCTTGGCAGATTACGTATGTAAACTGAATACCTGATAAGAGTGAAGCAGTTAAGAAAACTAGAAATGTATGTTAGCATCCTTTGTAGAATAACAAGGTCCTTTATTTGCCTGTCATTTGAGAACAGTCAGTAGCCAGGCAGCCTGTCTGAGAGGCCGATGGTACCTGCTTCGGTTAGGCTGGTGTATTAACTTGTTTTTTACATAATCCAGAATAATAAGAGAGTGGATTTTTGTTGCTTATGAAGTGCAGTGCAGGCATACCTCTTCTTTATACCTCAGACAAACTTATCCTGTTGTCGTGGTTTAACTCCG
>NW_010272468.1:0-8790 GCF_000690775.1 Eurypyga helias
CCGGAGTTAAACCATGACATTGCCCAAGGGCTAGACTGGGAACCCCAGGTCGTATCAGTCACAACATAGTACTTTTCACTCAAAACCAGTGTCAGGGTACAAACTGATGCCGTGAGTTTCCTGGGATACCTCTCCTTAGAGCAAATACGCAGATGAGAAACACAAACGGCCACCACTTGGAGGAACTTCTCTGCACACTCGTTAGCAGCAGCCAGAATTTACCCTGTGAATACTCCTGAGATGAGCTAAGTGTAAATAACTTCATGCCGCTATCTTGCTAGCAAAGTATGCAAACAGACCTATTAGCTCCATCTTTGTCTTGTGTGCGGCTGTTTGCTCTATTTGAATTACTACTGTGCTCTCTCCATTTGCTCTGGGTCTTGTGTTCTTTATGTTTACCCAATAAGCCATTTCTTTCAGACATAATTTAGTTGAGTCAGTAACAATGCTGAAATTCTGTATTGCAATAAAAGCTATGTATAACCCACTCGCATGTGCGGGACCTTACAACCTTGCTCATGCATAATTCTTTGGTTCAAAAGACCTGTCATGTTAAACACACACTGAGAAAATTATGCAATTGCATCATTCAAGAGCAAGAAAACTAGCAAAATCGGTGAGCAGGTTGTGTTTTCGTATCAGTTCCCAGCTCTCAGTTTATTTACATAGCTAGGCAGAGGGGAGCAAAAGCTCGGTCCCTCAGAGCTTCTTTTCCCAAAATGCTCTTTGCTAAAGTCATCAGTGCTTAAAGGCAGAGAACAGAAAGCATTTGGGTTCTTCCAGGGATGCCCACTCTCCCACTCTCGTAATAAAATTGTCAGTTCAGACAGAAATAACATGCTGAAACTCAGAAGAGAAATAGAGGGCAGTCAGGTAAAAACAGTTCCCTGTTCAAACAGGTTCTGTTATATTAAAAGGCTCTATTCAGGGAAATAATACAAAACCAAGCAGGTAGAAAGCGTTCTGTCATCACACCTATTCGAGATCCCCGCCACGCAAACAGACGATGCAGCATTTGTGCGAGGCACAGCTTTCCCCGGGATGCGTTGAGAAGGCCTCGGGAGCTCGCTGCATCCGGGAGCGCAGCAGGGCAGGGATGTCTGCACACACCCATCCCGGGCACCTGCACGTGCCCTAAAAGCTCTTCTGCCTGGAAGGACGAATGGTAACTTCCACACACTGCTGCCCATATATATAATTCTTCCTATGCCAAGAAAATGGTTTCCTTCAATTATAAATCAGTTAAGTAGGAAAAGTGCCTCTGCATTATGCAACCCATAACACAGCAGTGATGTTTCAAACCAAAGCACCGTGGCCAGCTGATCCCTGTGTCCTGCAGACTACTGGGCTGTGATACGCCATTGTCATGTGCACAGGAGGAAACCAGCTATAAAAATAACATATGCTTCTATTCAAATGACCCCAGAATACTGTCAGCCATAGCAAATGAAGACAAAAATGTTTAGTCATAGACCTTTCACGGCTGCAAACATCTCAGGCATGCTCATCCACAAGTTAGCATGGGCCAGGGAAGATTTCCCAATCAAACACAAAAGGAAGAGGAAAAGCAGACATGGGGAATGTGGTTATCCGAAGCTGGATACCACAGTAATTCTGCTATCCGGACCCAAATGTGCTGCCTTCTGAAGCAATCAAGACCTCGATTTTTAAATTCCATTCAAAATACTGTATTACTAACAGGCTACAGTTGGTTACAAATACTTTGTTATAGTAGAAAGATAAATTAGAAATAAAATTGGCCCAGTGATTAATGCTGTATCAAAGTAGAGAACGGGAGACGTTTTGTAGCATAGAGAAATTTAAAACCATGTAACAGGGGAACAGAACACTTGAAGAGCTGAGAACACCACAGTTGGTTGGATTTTCAGGGTATAATCTATTTGATAAGGAAAATAACCCTAAAACATTTATATATGTATATCTGTAACATCCGGCACTGAATACGGTGGAAGAGGGATTCCAGGTTGGCTGGGCAGCCCAAGAGTACCCAGAGTAGTCTGGTCCTCGACTTGGAGAGATGCTCTGCTGCCGCCTCCACAGCCCCGTGCCTGGCTGTTCGGATCCCTGTGCAAGCCCCAAAGCACTCTGGATTTACGCTGCTTCGCAGAGCAACCATGGAAGACAGCGATATGTCTGCAGGCCGCAGTATGAAACGGCAACAGTGGGAATTTAAAGAATATTCTTCATACTCTTTTGAGGCTAGGTACTTATTTTTCCCTAGTGACTACCTGCTAGGCACAGCTAGAAAGTGCTGAATGAACTTCTTCTGTAAGAAGATCCTTAAATCTTGGTGAGGACCGCAATATTTTTACAACTCCCTAACGCTTAGGCCTATCAAACAAGGATCAAAAAAAATCCAGCCTTAGGGTGATGGTGAAATCGCAGCATCAGCAGTACCTCATGTTTCTTGAACGAATGCCTAACGCATTGCAGCGAAGCCGTCACCCGGGCTCCCGCGAAGGGGTCCAAATACCTCATCACTCACTTGGCAGCGAGGCATCCCTGCCTCTCAGGATGTACCCTCGCACCTCCCGAAGTAAATCTGGATGATGCTGAGGAAGATAGGTGAGTACCAAACGTGAGCAGGCCCTGTGAGCTCAATCAACTGATGAATCAATGGGAACCTGTGTGGAAAGATGCTGCAGACGAGGAATTGAGGTGAAGCTACTCCTGAAGAGCTCCTCGTGTGCAACTCGGCTCTACACACACTCAGCACGGATCCCCAGTGCCCCCGAATACCTGGGCAGCTGGACAGGTCATGGATTTAATCAAACATGACCTCTGCCTGTCATTAAAATATGTGCAAAGTTTTCAGGAAAAATGAAGATTTTCTCTGCCAGCATGAAATAGTTTGTCCTTTTTCATAGCTCAGATTAGTTTGTTATTCCAATTAAAACAGTGCATTTTAGCAATATTTATTAAATGTTTGTAGGGGAGGAGAAGATTTATTTTACAGTGAGAAGAACCGTGAACATTTTAAACCACTTTTTGACACCAGAGATTCTTTTCTGTAGGCAGATCTGCTGGACTGCAGATCATGGATTAAGCTCTTCTCCAGCAACAGAAAACACTGATATGCAATGAAAGTGTACACACATGTGAGTGGGTAGGATGTGAATTCTATGCTAATAGCACATAATTCTGGAACTACAAACAGAGAAGGCTTATGTTTACCCAACATGGAGACGGGCTCAATGCGTTTCTCCTTGTAGGGGGTATTATATTTATGTATATGTGTCTATATGCACATACGTATACCTAGAGGACATGAAAGGACAAATAATCACTCCCTACTATATCAAAATTCAACTGTTCCATCAACATAATTTAATTCTGAGCTACACAACATCATTCAGACAACCGTTCAAGCCATGATTTAAAGACTCCAAGTGATGGAGAAAGCCATCATACCCTGAGGTAAATTATCCCAACAGTTAATTGCATTCATTGTTAAAATTGTGCACATTATTTTTTCTCGATTCATCTTGCTTTGGCTTCCAATCTGTGACTCTTGACCCTTTAACCCTGAGAACTTGTCTGAGACAACAAAGACTGACGTCTGCCTTCCAGCACAGATGAGCACTGAATTCAAGCAGGAAGACAAAATTGTCAGAATACAGGGAAAGCTTCTTTTTGCTAAAATAATCTTCAGTGAGTTTTGAAAAATGTATGAATAAACAGCATCAAAATGTTTGATTGGGTTTGTTGTTGGGGTTTTTTTTTTCCCTTTTTGTGTTGAGTTTAGGAATCATTTTGTCTTTCTGCATGACTCAGTGTCAGCTCTTTACTGGAACTGAAGCCGCCTCCAGTGATTTCACTAAAACCCCTTTTTAAAATCCCATCACCAAATTGGAAGGAAGGTTGGGCTGATTTCCCTAGCTCTGGTAATGCTAATCCATGTCTGGATATATTAGTAATTCATGAGTGCCAGCGACAATTTAGCCCGGAGGGTCACAGAACTACTTCTAAAGAGCATATTTTTTCTTTTGCCCTGGGTGTAGAACAGATTGCACCAAACAGCAACATTTCCCCAAGATTTCCAAGGATGGGAATTTACTGGCCCCTTTAGAGGCACATTTAACTTTCTCTTGCATCCTCAGCATGCGATATTTTTTGGAACAAAGTAGGTAGGTTTCCAAGAAGTCTGTAAAACATACGTTTGTTTGCCCAGTAGTATCACCCTGCCCACCTGGATCCGAGAGATTTGTCTGAAATGGGGAAAGAAATAAACTGCCCTCTGTCAGTACGAGGACGTTTGTCACAGGTGGCTGACTAACAGCTTTGTTTGAAGGCTCTAGTTAAAAATATTGGCAATACCACCTTTGTACTGTGTGGTTCCTGGTAATGAGATATTTTAGAAATAAGGAGAAAGCAAGGGTTTGCAATGAAAAATTATAGGTATGAAAACTGCAAGGACTTTTATCAGCTCCTGTAAAGCAAACAGGCATAGCTTCAATTTTGGAGCCCTTCCAAATTTACTGTTTGGCCCTTCAAGCTTTCTTTTTTAGGGCACTCTATTGTACTGTCGGTAAGGCAAATATGAAGAACCATGTGATAGTGTGTGGTGCGTAGGAGAAAATAAATGACTGCATAATGTTTCCTGGTGAGGTTTCTCTACTAATTACCACTTTTCTTTTTTTTTCCTCTTTGTTTTCTCCAACTACATTGTTCCAGGATAATGAAATTTTCTCTTGCAAAAGTTTCCATGACAGTTTCTTTTTAAACAATGCAGGAAAACATGTATTGTGAAGCTATAATTATCCAGAATTGATGCATGCAACAAAAAGTTCAGCTTCACTTCCCTGCAATTCAACTTTCAGCACTCTAGGTGGAAAATATTATCATATAATTTACTTTAAAGAATAATTTTAAAAATAAGGTGGAGTCCCCAGTAACAAAATTACCTTTATCAATTATAGCTTAAAAAGTTTCTGATACTGTAGGACGGATATCCCTATGTTAGGACCTGAAGAATTCTGGGGTTGTATTCGAACAATAGGAAACCATCAGGAGAGCTGGTAAGAAAGCTGTGAACACCTGGTTTGAGGTATCACTGAGTCACCAATATTAAAAAAAAAAAACCAAGTCCTGACATAATGGTGTGCTCTCAGTCAGTTCTTTTTACTTGAGCTGCTAGGAATAGATATTATTTTCTTCATTTGCCCAAAGAAAATAGTTTTAAACCAGCAAATAAAGCTAAATTTGATAGGTATTTGGGGACTTCCAGATTAACGTGGCTCCAAATTCCAACAGCTTTGGACCAATGCTTTTTTATCACAGATACATATTCCCACTGTCAGTAGGGTCTCCACACTTTCATGTGTAGCACTGGCTGTGACTTTCACACTCTAGCACATATTCCTTTTAGTTCTTTTAATAGCAAATGATAACTGACGCCTCAGTTCCCTGATAGTAATGAGGGAATCCAAGGTGAATGCAGCATAAAAACAACCGCTTTCAGCAAGAAGTTAAATTCAACTATTTGAATGACATGAAAGATGAATATTCTAGTTTATTAGCTAACTCCACCCACTCAAAGCTTGTTCCAAGACATTTGCAAATAGATTCACATTCCCAGCAAACGCCACATAATTTCAGGCAGATCTCTATTTGCTGTCTGTTCTGTTCTTCCAGCACATGCTAAAGAAAGAAAAGGTTAATACCAGAGGTTACTGCAAACTAAATAGAAAATAGATTGAGTAACACTTTAATATATTGAATCCAATAGAAGACAGCGCGGTAACATGAATGCATTAACTACTCTTGGGATAACATCCTCAGACACCGAGCTAGGTGGTGTGCCGCAGCCTTATTCCAGCCCCTGATGCTGCAGGCCAGGCAGACACTGTCCTTGGACTTGCAGACAGAGTGTTGCTCTATTTGCCCTACCAATCTTGTCAAAGGAGTGAAGAGATGTAGGGAGGCAAGTCATAAATTTACTTTCCTCTTTACCAGCATCAGCAGCACATATAAATTACCGTGTTCCTCCTATTGACCGGAGAGCTTCACTACCACATCTCCCTTACTGGGGCTGAGAAGATGGGACTCCAGTGGAACACATATTATAATTGACACTGGTGAGGAGGGAAGCACTAGCTGGTGTCTCAAGAGCATCCTTGCTCTGCCATAGGAAGAACCAGCGCTTTCTTCTTCCCACAACTGTTTACACATAATTCCCTTAAAGACAGTGATTTGCTCAGACCTTAGAGCAATCAGATCTAAGTCTCCTTAGAGTGGAGAGGGTATAAGCAACTTTGGAGGAAAGGGAAGGAGTTCATTCGACACTGCTCAGCACCTGACTCTGTAACGACCAGCCAGAAAGAACAGTCTGCAGCTTTGGACCTTAAAGTCCAACACTCAGACCCCCAGAGCGACATCTGAAACATAGAATCATAGAATGAATCATAGAATGGTTAGGGTTGGAAGGGACCTTAAAGACCATCTAGTTCCAACCCCCCTGCCATGGGCAGGGACACCTTCCACTAGACCAGGTTGCTCAAAGCCTCATCCAGCCTGGCCTTGGACACTTCCAGGGATGGGGCATCCACAGCTTCTCTGGGCAACATGTTTCAGTGCCTCCCGACCCTCTCCGGGAAGAATTTCTTCCTGACATCTAATCTAAACCTCCCTGATTTCAATTTATACCCGTTACCCCTTGTCCTATCACTCCAGGCTCTTGTAAAAAGTCCTCTCCCAGCACCCTTGTAGCCCCTTCAGATACTGGAAAGCTGCAATGAGGTCTCCTTGGAGCCTCCTCTTCTCCAGGCTGAACAAGCCCAGTTCTCGCAGCCTTTCGTCATAGGAGAGGTGCTCCAGCCCTCTGAGCATCTTCGTGGCCTCCTCTGGACTCGCTCCAAGTGGTCAATATCCTTCTGATGTTGGGGGCTCCACAGCTGGACGCAGCACTCCAGGTGGGGTCTCACCAGAGCAGAGTACAGGGGCAGAATCACCTGCCGCCCTGATCACAGGGACGTGGAGCATCCCCAGCTGATCACAGCCTCTGTCCCCCATGTGCCCTCCCCTCCTCCCTGCGCTCAGCTTTGTGGATGCCCCCCTGGGAAGCTCCCCCACTGCCACCAAAACCAGCTGCTGAGGGGTCAGCAAGAGACACTCCACCCAATGCCAAACCAAATAATGACATCCTGCACACCGCAAAGGATATACTCTGGCCAAGGCCCAGCAGAGACATGACTCTGAGGCTGGGGACCACCACTACAGAGGTAAGCTAACAGTGCCAGTGTTCCTCTTTTAAGGGGCAAAAAGAAATGGTGTGTTTAAAGCATTACCATTGCATTAACGGTGCAGTCAGCGTGGGGCACTGTCCTGAGCAATCCAGGAGAAAAAGGAAGAGCCATTGCTCCAGCCTGTGCTTTGCTGCCTGGTGCCTAAAAGCACATGGATTAAGAGCTCTAATGAATAGTCTGGATATGAATGTGCAAAAAAATCCTTTCATTTCAGGATGAATATTATCTGTCATGGTTTAATCCCAGCCAGCAACTAAGTACCCCATGATCTCATTGATGAAATAGTCCATTGATAACATGGTTCACTGAGTGTTCCCTCCCATCATGGTAGGCTTTTTTGGTATGGCTAATGTAAATTCCTGAACACTGTAGAGAGGTTCAGAAACTTTCAAACAAAAATAATACTGCCACTAATAGTAAGTAATTAAAATAATGGAAAATAGAGCAAATCATACAATTGCTCACCACCTGCCGACTGATGCCCAGTGAGGTCCCAAGTAGTGACAGTCAGAGCCCAAGAGCAATGGCAGTAGAGTCCGAGCGAGTCCCACAAGAGAGAGAGCAACCGAGAAAGCCAACCAGCCAGCATGGGCCCCAGTCAACACCCGACTTATGCACGGAACATGACATCCTATGGAATGACGTGTCCCAGACTGCTCTGCAGTGACCGGGGCCTATAAGAGAGATTTACGCTTTCCCACTCTCAGGTCTATGGCAGAAGATGCTAAACATGAGGAATGTTTGCTAGATACAAACTCTGTGCCTCCTGTTCAGAAATACCTAGTCAGGATAAAAATTTGGGAGGGCTGCGGCACCTCTCTAAAATACACCAATTTCCTCTGGCTTCCCTTGAAAATCACATTTTATCAGTATGGCTGTATGTCCCCTGCCCCGCTTGGGAGGTTTTCACCTCGTCATCACTGGACAAAGCCATCCTGCAGATTTCCTGACATCCCGGTGTCCCAGGAAGCCACTGCCTGGCATTTCTATATTCAGCTGATGCTGCTCAGATGGGAAATGTCTCTCCCTCAGCCTGCACAGGGCCTAGGAGCTGCAGCTCTCATGCAGGGCTAGGCCCTGTCATCAGACACCTCACAAGCATCCAGGCATTGCTCCCCAGCTGCAAATTCCATGGAGACCCAGGAGGAAGAGGGAATGAGGTCCCACAGTCCCCCCTGAGCTTGGCGCAGGTACCCCAAGTCTGATGATCTAAAGCCCTGGCTTAGTCTGAACCACCCCTACCTGGATTCCTAATTTCTTCTCCAAAAGTTGCTGCTCTGTGTAGTTATAGCTTAAACCCCCTACAATTCAGCATGATCGAAAGCCTGTGGTTCAACAAGCATGCACTGTCTTACAGACTATTCCACATGCTTTCATCAGTCTGAGTAATCATATTTGTATGTATTTTTCTGTACCTAGCATAAAAAATAGAGGAATTTTAAAAATTGGCATACAGTAGTTACTGGCACTTCCTGACTTTTCTGATAAGCCAGGTATTCATTGAATCACTGAATGGTTTGGGTTG
>NW_010272469.1:0-14745 GCF_000690775.1 Eurypyga helias
CGGAAAGAACAGCACAACCAACGAAAAGCACAAACAACCCCTCTGTCCTATGATCTGTTTTTGTATGCCTTGTTCAGTCTCTCAGCCTTCTGAGAAAAGGTAATGGGTCTTTTCAGCACCAACTCGAAACTCCTTTGGAAAACACAGTGTGGTGGTGTTTTGTTTCCTTGTTTAAACTATGAGCATCACTTCTTTTTCCTTCTAGTCAGAGGATATGTCCAAGTACCATATTCTCTTGAGTTTAAATGTCGCACCTGGGAAATCGGGGTGTGTAAGTGTCAGCACGTCAGGCTGCTCACCCTGCAGTTGGTCAGAGCATCAGCACCTGCTGTGCAGCATCTGGTATTGGTGCAGCAGTGTATAGGGTGCACTAGTGATGATGTATGGAAAATATCCTAGTCAGTGGCTACTCAGCAGTGTGTCTTGTATTTTGACAGGTTATGTATGACACAGCCAATATTGCTTTGTTACTGGTTTTTTATGTGTCTTATCTGAAAGAATTCTCCTCTCAGATTGTACAATTAATGAACTTTTACTTTCTCTTAATCTCCAATTTGTGCTTTTTCCATTCGAGACTGTGTTTTAAGCTCAGAAGAAAGCTGCAATTGTGCTTTGTGTCATAAAATGTGACTATCGAGGTTTTTGATTTTGCAGTAAGTTTGGGTATGTTGCAGCCTACTGTTACAAAGCTGTAATGAACAAATTGCACAGGATCAAGGCCCTGCTAACAGCACTCCTTTTGACTTCCTTCAAGAATAGTCAGACCGTTAGTACAAATTTGTTGCTTTTGACAGTTTTCAGATAATTCTTTAGCTCAGGAAGTACAAACTTTGCCTCTTCATCCATAAATCAGAATTCACATATAACTTTGGAAGGTATTACACAATTTTGATGGTAGGAAAATACTTAAACCAGATTCTTTAAGAATCAGGTAAAAGAACTGATATTAATAAATCCTAAACTGGACTCAGCATATGCTGATCTGAAGTTGGAGTTAGCTTTGCTACCACAAATCATTCATCTTTCAGTCAGGCTTCCACTGTCTGTATCCCATTATTTCTGCATGATTTTAACTGTATTGTGATGTAAAGGTGTAGGAGAGCACGTGCTCTCTGTATTGTTTTCTAAATCAAACGGTCAATTCATTTAACCTATTCCCTGAGTGGTAGTAGGAAGCTTTGTTCATTCTCTGTGGAGAAGTTTTTATCACAAGGCTGCCAAGGACTGTATTTGGTGTGTTACAGCAAGTAAGAGGACACAGAGGAGGGAATAAATAACAGTAGGTTTGCTGCAACCCTTAAATGATTTAATGACCGTTCAGCTATCACACAGAGGAAATGAAGGACGGCAATTAGTTGATGCACTCACTGTTAACATTCTGAAGTGAAAGTTGGGAGCTTTCACAGTCCTCCTCAGAGCTGAGGATCGAACCACAAAACCCAAAGAAGCTTTAAGTCTGCTGGTTGTGTAATAAATTGAATGGGTGAGGCTTTAGGTACTGTTTTACAAATAACAAATTATTATCATTATTAATATCCAGTTTCTCCCCTGTCTGTAGGAGCAACAGGGCAGAAAACCAAGTAGCATCTAAGGTGAGGCTGTACCTTGCTACACCTGAGCACCTTATTAACATTAGGCACATCCAGCTGCTGCAGCAGCTCCGGTCAAGTCAATGTAGTAGGTAGGTTCTTGAGGAGAACTGTTTTTCTGTCTGTGTTAGACCCTGTATCATGGCCAAGAATGGAGCAGGGCTGCTTCTACTAGAACTGGAGTCTGCTGGCATGAAGAGTTTCCCATGGATAAGCCATTTTGCCTGTGAAGTGTCTGCTAACCCAGTGTCTGTGATGTCCATAGCTTTGAAAAATTTAAACACAATGTATGATAGTTTTAAGGAAAAAAAAAAACAACTCACAAAACCCCACCCAAACCCAACAAACCAAAACACCCAAACAAACCCCACCAAAAAAACCCTTAAAGCCCCTCACAATGCAAGTAATCCACATGTTTGAGGATTTAAGTGTGGCTGATGAAAAATGGTGCCGCAGCAAAACTGGACTTTTTGAAAACTGTGATTGCAGTTACTTCTGCAGTGTGATAGAGTTTAGAAGGCTCACCTATGATTCCTCTCACTGCAATTCTGCTCTAATCTTACCTGGACAGATTCACCCTTTACTTATATACCCCAAGGCTTTACACGTGCCTTTGATCCAGGAATGTGATGTATTAATGTGAGTAAGTATTGTGTGAGTTGTCTTTATCCTGCTATGGAAAAAGGCATTGTTTATGAAAACACAGAGTGTTCCGTGTTTATAGCTCACTCTCACGTTACAGATTTGGCATGCATCCGCCTCATTGTCTTGGCAAGACAAGAATTAAACAAGAATGCTTGTGGCCCAATGGGGAAAAGGATACATTAATTATTGTAGCTGAAAGACATTGATTACAGCAATTAAGAGTTTTTTTAAAATGAAAAATAGTTTGAGAACAGAGCAGGAAAGAATGATGTCTTCCATTCTGTATGCTAACGCAGTATTTTATTCATTTATCTTGAATATATTGTGGGGAGGAAAGCCCTTTTTCGTATTCAAATAACATTATTCTCCCTTCAAACGAGTTGTGTGGGTAGCATGGTGGAAGACTTGATATTCTTAAAGTACATTCACTTTCCCTAATCCTTTTTCCTCTTTCCTCCTTCTTTTCCTCAGTTGTCAAGAGAAAATTTCAGGTACTTTTGGTAACCAGTGGCAGTCTGGGTCACAAGCATTTTCTAGATTCAAAAAACCTTAGGAAACCACCATGTTCAAGTTACTGTAGAATGCATTATCTGGGCTTTATTATTGTCAGTGGTTTCTGTTTGAGGTTAAATACTTCCAGCACTCCTTGGTTTTTACTAACAGGAGCTGCATTGTGTTACTCTTGGGGGATTCTATATAAAGGAAGCCATGTTTCCGTGATAAAACACTGATTTCCTTTAGAACGTGCAGTTCACTAGGTGACAATTTTGAACGTGTTTTTAATAAACCGATTGTGGAAAGAAATAATTTTGCTTTATTGTGAATATTCCCTCTGGTGTGCTTCTTAAAATTGAGTTCTGGATTTAAGAACAAACTTAGGTTAAACAGAGTAACACCTCCATAACCTGGCTATAATGTTGTGTTTATTGCAGGACGTTATTTATGTGAAAACACAAAATAAACAAGCATTTGGGTAATCGTCGTGCTGTAATGACTATTGGGTAATGCAGAGGGAAAAACTATGCCTGCTCTTAGGCCATTCAGCACTGTAAAACCCTACACTTCTTTGTGTTGGAGGTTTTTCTTCATAATTTTATTTTGAAAGCAGAAAAAATCATAATGAGCCAAGAGGTTTATCTGCTGGGTTTTTTCTTAGAGTTATATGACAACTTCAAATAGTTTAATAAGCTTTTTCCTCAGCAAGTTTTTTGTTGCAGTTGCTTTTAAAAACTGCAGTCCTAAGGTGAAAATCCACCAGTTTTATTGCTTAGAGTAGTTGCATTTTTAAAATCATTTTAATCGCCCCATGCATTTTGTCACAGTGTGTATGAATACAGAATAATTTCTGCTCACTTCAAATGCACTTTGGAAATTCGTGAATCCTTACCTGTCGTTGAAATGTGTAAAACCTCTTCAACAAATAAACGTGTATTCATGAAAAAACAGTGCGCAGGTTGAATTGCTTAAGAGCAGCAGTGATGTGCGCTGTAGGCTGCATTCGTTTGGCAGATCACGTTTACAGTATTGTTCAGTGTATGGTAGACATGTGGCACTGTGTTTTCTGTCTCTGCTTGTTCTTCACTTGGAATTAAAAAAAATAAGGGGTGGGAAAATAATGCACAGTGCAGGGAAGGAGAGGACACTTGAACTGTGGACCAGTGAGAAGTCAATACTAATCAGTAAACTGTTAGTAGTAACACCATTTAGTATGGCCTAAGAGGTAAAGTAAGACTTGATGTGCTTGATATTAGCATACTTCCTGCAATACCACCATCATTACTTGCTTTATACTTAAAAGGCTTAGTATCACCATTTCATCTAGTGATAATCTCAAGTGTTTTCTATTTCAGGAGAGCGTGTCATCTTTTTAAACAGGTAGAATTAATCTTCTGGTGTCTGTTTCTTAATTAAAATACTGATTGTCTGGATCTGTGCGTTTAAATCTGTGTTTTCTTTTGGTACTGAAAATCCAGAAAACCTTTGGTATGCTTCTTTTCAGGAACAGAGTGTGAAGACCTCATAGAAGAGTTGCTGTGTTGCCTCATCCAGCTCATTGTTGAAATTCCCCTCTTGTAAGTGCTTTTTTCTGGTTTGTTTTCCCAAAGATAAACATTAGTGATGATAGTGCTAGCAGTATCTTTTGTGTTAAACGGCATTATAGCCTGTGCCTAAAATTTAGTGCCCCAATGAAAGCATCAGAGCTCTGGAGGAGTTTCAGATTCTGTGTTACAGTGTTGTGTTTAGCTCTGATGATGATTTAGTTTTTGTACTTCAGATTGTTCTTTCGGTTGGAAAACTGACAAAGACGCAACAATTTTTGAAACACTGCTGCCATTAAATACAACTCCGTCAACAGTACATGGGTTAGCTAGTGTGTAATGAATTCATGGTACAATTCAGTGTCATTCTGCAAAGCTTGTCAGGACTTCCTGGAACAAGATACGCTTTTTGTTTGGAGCAGATTAGAGGAAGTACAAAGGGGTGAAATGTGAAGTGACTGAGAGATATGGGCAAGTTCATAGGTCCTGAAGGCTTTTATTTTTCTTTCTTGGAAGTCCCAATGTGCATGTGGAGTCCAGTATCATTTATTCTGTTTTTCTGGCAGAAAAGGTTTTACAGGCACAATTGTTGTTAACCCTTGTCAGTAACTGAACCTGTCAGCATCTCTGTTCTTGTACGAATGTGGTTGCTGGGAATGGAAGTAGCTGTTGAAAACACCTGGTTTACTATATCATAGAGTGGTAAGAATGGCTTATTTAAAAAGACAGCGTTACAAAACCTGTCTATAATCTTTAAGTTTAGCTCTATAGAAGACCCCTCAACTTTACCTGAGACATATGTGGAAGCTTCTTTTTTTTTTTTTTGGTCAAATAAGTTTTCCTAGCTAATTGTTTCCTGACATAGCTTGCTATTGAAATCTTAGTAGGACACTAACACTTACAAAAATCTCGTTTACCAGTATAACATATTTAACAGCATGATAATGCCTTAACTGACTGTTTTATCCCCGTATCATGGAACAGAAAGTAGGGTAGAGGAAAGAGGATACGGAAAAGCTTGCTTTCTCTAATACACAGTCCAACTCCGTTCTTCATAAAGATGTTATAAGGCTGAGACATTTTAACTTATTATAATTTTTTTGGGGAATGATCAGGATTAATATAGTGGTGAGTTTACACTTCTCTTTCTTTCCCTGATAAGAGAATTTACACTATAAATTCTTTCCCTGCTTTGTATTAAGGGAGTAGTTAATTTCTACTAGCTGCAATAAATCAAGCAAATCACAAGCCTGATATGTGAATTTTGTGAAGAAACAGATTGTCTGAGTGGAATACTCAAACTTGCAGTGGTTTCTGTAGCAGGATCACTTGCTGGAGGATAGGCAGTTTTGGCAGCGTACACTAACAGTGTCTGTGTGTAAAGCTGCTGTTAGGGTGCGTTTTTGTTGTGACAGACCATTAAGATCTCTGTGCTGAGTCTGTCTTTGAAGGGACATTCAGAACAGCAGAGTTTTTATTGGGACCATTCAATAGTCTTAACAGAGGATTGTGACAAGCAGTGATTCTCTTGGGTTCTGGAGAAGCAGTTTGATGAAGGAGAGCATACAACTGACAGCTGCTGTCTGAAAAACATTGCTTCCCTACAAAAGCTTCTCTTTTCCTTCTCTGAATAACTAAGGTTGTTTTTAAAACATGGAAGACCATCTCCGTGTCCAGAATGCAGGAGCGGAGGTACCTGTGCAACAGTCCCACGCTCTTTGCTTTTGAAACTGTTCTACAGGTCATGTCAGGTGCTTTTTGGTGGAAACAGTAAGCTTCAGAGGTACTGTAATTTTTTTCCGTCTCTGTAGATATAATTTCAGATATGTTGTCTTAATTAGGTTTTTTTGGGGCTGTTTTTACCTTTTTGCAAGTGAGTCACTGGGAAGTGGACATCATTGCTGGCTGATGCTGGGTGAATCCTGTCATGGAGTAGTGGGGAATTTGTAATTGTAACACAGACCCCAGTATTTGTTGTTGAGTATCGTGTTGTGAAGATGTGTATGTAAGATGACAGGTACTGTTAGGAGGAGAGCTTAGGAGACCTGTGTGTGGTATTCTATAGGCAAGTACATGGTCTTAACCCACATTCCAGGCTGACCAAGAGCGAGCATTAGAGTTTGGGCTTGGCAGGGGCACAGAGTTAATGAAGGCTGGAGTCTTCCCTGAGCATGGCAGAGCTTGCTCTCACCTCTGAGCTTGCTCAGCTAGAAGCCTTGGCAGAATGAGCTCATGTCTGCCTACAGAATAACCTACAGATGTAGTTGCACATGCAGGTGGGCAGTCTAGCTTAAAGTTAATAAAGAAGGTGTGTGAAATGGGGAACGTGGTAAATGGTAAAGCCGGTATCCCTTACTGCACAGTGTAACTGAACAATTGAAATCTGTTGATTTGTGTTGGGAAAGGCTGCAGAGGCGCACAGCAAAGCATATCTAGGAGTATCTCAGAATTGTGTATGATGAATTTAAGAACTGTTTCTCAGTTAGTTTGTATTGGGAAAGGCAAATGTGCTTTAAGGCAGTTACACTCAGCATAGCTACAACGCGTTGTAGTAGGCACCATGGGACTCGGCAGCATTGTGGCTCTGTATCTTGAGAGTTATTAAAAAGATATTGAATTACCCTTTTGAAAAACAGGCTTTGCTGTACAAAATGCCAAGGAAAAAGGTTTCTCATATTAACATTTAATTTTAAGAAATTTTATAGAAACTACAGCATTATTGGTTTTCAGGAGTTAGAGTTCTGCAGCCCCTTAAAACACTTGTGTTACGGTATGTTGATGTTTGATTTATGACTCCCTTGGGTGTGTTATGGATACTGTGCTTTTTCTTTGCTTTTGCTAATGTTAGCACTCAAGACTGTACATTGGTGATTAAAACTGCATAGTCAGCAAAAAGATGCAACTTCAGTATTTAATTGTATGACTTTTATGTAGAAACTATGGCTAACATTTTGTTGTGAGATAGAGCTCCCAGAGCTTTAAATTATAAAGGCTTCTTTCAGCAGCTTGTTAAGAGCTGGTGTACATAACGGAACATCTGGTTGTTATCAGTACATTTTCACTTCATTAAAAACTGTAAATGCATGTGGAGGAAAAATGAAATATTGTGATCTAGTTACATCACTGTAAAGTAGCGCCCTGTGGTGCCAGGAGACGTCAGTTGATGTTTCTGTTGCATTCCATTGTTTTCTGTAGTTACAGTTGTTTTAGGTTGCAATCTTAGTCACCTCCAACTGTAAGCATTAAGATTGTTTTGCCTCATTTAAGGATGCTCTGCATGTCTGGGAGCTTAAAAACTGAAGGTAGGCAGAAGGAGGGCAATATGTTTGATTACAAAGCTCTACGGAATCATTGTGGTGTAGGAATGATGCCAGTTACAGATGATGAGAAATGTGTAGGCTTTTTTTTTTCCTTGCTAGTTTTGAGTAGCAGAGAGGTTAAGAACTGTGTTTTCTCATATTTTGGCAGTGTCATATTTTAGTTTTTTTGTTACTTCTAGGACAGTGGCAGAATAGTGCCTTTTTAAAAAAACGACTATTCAAGGAACTTTTGTCAGGATTGTAGTAGCTTCAGTATTTAAAGAG
This sequence comes from Eurypyga helias, assembly GCF_000690775.1. Classification (NCBI taxonomy): domain Eukaryota; kingdom Metazoa; phylum Chordata; class Aves; order Eurypygiformes; family Eurypygidae; genus Eurypyga; species Eurypyga helias. The sequence continues at coordinate 7,858 of NW_010272469.1, forward strand.
CTATTTGACTTCAGCATTTTTGGCAACTTTGTCTAATGATCAAAGGGAAATTTTCATCTGTTGAAACTTAGGTTGATGCTAGGAAAAATATCCAAACTGAGGGAGATCTGTGTTTCTTCACTTCGAAGATCCTGAAAGTTTAAGACTATTGTGCACTGTGCGGGAGGGATGTAAGGAGTGTAATGGGAGTCTTACTTGTTTCTGCACCTTGTGGTGGTGCAGCAAATAAAAAAAGTTATTTATTGGGGAAGATTTTCTTCATCACTCTCATATCCTTTTCTGTTTTCTGATGGCAAGATATGTGGCCTCCTAAGTGTGTAAATGTCCTAAGCAGAAGAATCTTTAACTGTCACATGTTCTTCTTTCTGTTCTGATTCTAATTTAGTTTATATTTTGGGTTTATATCAGTGTTTCTTTGTGAGCTGTCTCTTCCCCTGACTAGCTTTAACTTCTAACAGCCTTTCTAACCCCAGAGCATAGTATGAGAGGTCTGTACTGTTTATCGCACGTCATGCTGTATATTCAGGCTCCCAGTAATCTGCTTTCTCTGTGAAGATTTTCAGCCCTGTTTTCACACAAGGTATTAGATGTTGAAAAACACCCGCCTGCTAGTATTGGGGTTTGGGCTTCGGGGTGGGCAGCAGAGACACGTAGGCACTGACGTCAAGCGCGTATCGCTTTGGCACCTTGCGAGTTTGCAGGCTGTTTCAAATCGGTGGCAGTCGCCAGGCTGCCTTTCTTCTCCATTGCCTGGGCAACCAAGAGACCCAAAGAGATTATTGCTGCCATTAGAGCAAGATGGCTCTGCCTTGAAACCAGCGCGTTTGGGGAGTGGTGTTACTGAGAGAGCGGGTCTGCCAGTCGCGCAGGCTGCGCGGCTGGAACACGGGACGTGATTCCTGTCGTCTGGCTCTGTCCTGATCCCAGCAATGGTCTAAGGTAGCTTTTTGAGCACCTGGGTCATCTTCTCTGCGGCTGCCTTTTCCCTGGGGGTTGAAAGCTACACCAGCCTGGTCACTGGAGCTGTCCATTTTTATGGCTGTTTGGACTGCTCTCTTGTCTTCCGTTGTTCGAAGGGTAAGGTCTTTCACTAAGATTTAGAAGGTATTGCTGCCAAGACTTGTTGATATGAAAGGTAAATGCAGAAGAATGTAGCTTCTCTCTGCAATTTAAAGGTCCTAGACTTTTTCTGATATTTTTAATCTATAGAGGTGAAAATGTACAAAGCTACATGGTCTCAGATGGTTTAGGAACAGGTCTGTGAATAAAGAGTCTTGAACCCAACTGTCATTTTAATCCTTCGGATGCTCCCTTTAGAGTAAGTATTTCCATCTTTTTTTCTCACTCTTCCTCTGCCTCTCAGTCAAGAATACCCAGTGCGGGGGAGATGCAGTAGGAAATGTCAGAAACACACTGTGCTTCCAGATGGTATTTCTTGAGTGCCCCTTAGGGACATTTCCCAAATGTTTGGAGTCAGCTGTAATGAGCATAGTGCATTATTGACTGCCTCGGTGCGTGTGTGCCATCAGTGGGTGTAAAATTAGGAGTGATTCCAGAAGGAAAGATTATGTTCACCTTGAGCTGTTGTACTTGTATCTTGAGGCTGATAACCAGATATTCTACTTGCTTTTCAGTTTTCAAAACTGATCCTGTTCTCTGTGGTGACTCCTCTTTCACCTTTCTGGTGGGCCCTCAGGAAGCAGGGAAATGAAACCTGGTTCCTGTATGATTTGAGAGTTTTTGTATGAATCAGGCCTTTTGGCAACTCTCCTAAATTAGAAAATTATTTCCCTTTTAACCTTTTAATACTCAGAGTAGACAGCTCTGGCTGGGTGAAAGTTCAGGAAAATATTTAAGCTGGGAGGGGGTTTGGTCTAGTGGTGTGAGTGGAAATTCAGTTTTGTTTCTGACTGTTCAGCCTGTTTGGGCTGTAGGTGTGAAATAATTTATGAGCTCTCAGCCTCTGTTTGCTAAGGTATAGAAATAACTCCAGTTCATTGACTAATTGAAGTGTATACCACAGCATGTGCCTTCAGAGTGTTAATTGGAGTTCCTAGCTGAGATTTTCCTATGCATTAGCTCTAGGCTTCATCTTGGTGCCTCGTTCACAGACCTCTCTCTCGCAGGCAGGGAATAAAGCTGAATGATGTGGTGAGCACAGAAAGCAGTTGTGAGCGGTGCTGGACGTTGGAGAGAAGCCAGCAGCAGCAGGATGGTGACACATTGGTAGATTGTTAAAGTTCTTGGTAGGTGATGCTGATAGAAGGTCATCCACATGGTTCTGAATGGAAAAAGCAGATTCCAGGACACTGGGGAGCTGAGGTTTTAATGGGCCCGTAGTTCTTGTACTGTGGGGAGTGGCTGCATCTTTGGGAACAGTAGTTAACTGATAACCCTAATACCTCTCCCCTTAACAACTTAGGTGCTGGTAGCATCAGACTCCTGTGATCTGCTCCTATTGCTTTTACTTGAGTCTGCAGGTGTGGACAAGAGTTTTTGGGGGTTTGTATTTTCCTACAGTCTACTATTGGCAGATGACCTTGCTATTATATCTTCATGTTTTGGTCTGCTTCAGACTCCAGCATTTTCTTTGTAGCTCAGAAGTAGTCCACTTTGAAAACCTGATGGTGTGTCGTGGTGTGGCACCTGCTTGCTGTGAGGTAATGTTTACTGTGAGCACTTGTCTGTGGGTGCAAGCAAGTAATGGCAAGTGTTCAAGCTATTGTGGTTGGAAAAGTTATTGCTCAGGCAGGTTGTCTTAGCTGGTTCGTTGTGTCTGCCCTTTTCCTGTTTCTACAACAAAGATGGCTTTTTTTTACCCCCTAAAGATTACTGTTTTGACCATAGACCTCTTTTTTGGCTGTTTGGAACAAAGCGCAGTATCAGCATTATGGTACACTTGAAATAACTGCCAAAGAGGGCAAGGTGAAATCTTGGTCCACTTCAAGCAGGTAAAACATTGTGAGGGTAAAATGTGCAAATGGGTAGTCTGGTGTGGTTCTCAACTGCCTGGAGTTTGAGAGCTCTGATGATATAATCACAGAAGGGTTTGGGTGGGAAGGGACCTTAAAGCCCACCCAGTCCCACCCCCTGCTATGGGCAGGGACACCTTCCACTAGATCAGGTTGTTCCAAGCCTCATCCAGCCTGGCCTTGGACACTCCCGGGGATGGGGCATCCACCCCTTCTTTTAATTTAAAAGCATTCACTGAAATGATCTGGTATCTTGGAAGGAGTCCATTGGCATATCAACTGTTTCTCAGTGAAAATGTAGATACTAAAACATGTGCTAAATACCTGCACACATTTATGTTATGCTAACATCTGGGAATCTTGCATTGTGGAGCTCATCATCATTCTCTGAAGAATTCATAATTTAAGACAACCACAGATACATATGATATGTCTTTGCTTTAGTGACTAATACGTATATATAAGGTTGTTGCCAGAAATCAATTATAACTTGAGTGTCACGCGCAGCTGGACCTATTCCATCTGGTTAAAGAAACGGGCTCTTGCTCTGCGTCACTGTGCAAGAAATGTGAAACCAAGGAGGACAGCTCCTTATAATAAGGAAAACCCAAGTGCAGGAGAGAAATGATTGCCATGGTTTCTAGAGTTCAGTTTAGGCCAGATTGTTCCCTCGTAAAGGAACTACATCTTAATGTAGTTAATGTCCATTATCTTGTTGCCCTGATACACGAATATATCATCCAGTGAGGAGGAAAAACTGAAATGAGTATAATTAAGTCTCCGAAAGAAGAAAATCCAGAAGGAAAAAAAAACCTGAGACCTGTATATGCTTTGGTAGGTTGTTTTGTAAAGTCCATTTACCTGAGACATGAGCTTTATTTAAGTTTCATGGAATTTTTCTTTGTGTTATAAGACACTTGGGAAGGAAAAAAACCTCTACAGAATCTCAAAACATCATGTAGTTCCTCTGGTTTTCTGAAGTGAACAGCTAAATAATTTTGACATGTAATTGATACATGAGTTCATTATTTCTAGTTTCCTCCTTATCTGCAAGCAAACAGTTTTCAGAGGAAGTTGGAGATCAGCATAAATTCCATGTAAAGTCATTCTATATGACCAATAGCTTTGAATTTAAAAAAAAAATCAAAACCCCCTATTCTGTAGTCTCTCAATATAAATAAACAGTATTTTCTTTGAAGTTGAAAGAGGTTCCTGGTAGTTCTTCTGACCCTTCAGAAATGCTTGAGTTTCAGAAAAATGTACAATTGACCCTCAGTGGAGCAAATAATTTTGCTCTGAAGCTTTATTCTTGTGCTGATAAATTAAGGGTGACTGTAGTTGGGGGGTTACCCCAGATATCAGGACTCTAGTTGTGTTTATGTCAGAGCAGATTTAATTTGTACAGATTCTACAGGTTGAGTGGAATGTTCCTGCAGTTAAATGTGCTCTGACTTATGAATAGCAAGAAAATTGGAATAACTCTCTGGAGCTACATGAATTTAGCTTTCTTTCTGTGGTGTTTTTTTTTTTTTTTTCTTTCAGAGTCATAAGGGGATTGAAATCAGATTCTCCTTGCCCCGCATTAAAAAAAAAATATTAACACATTACAATAACCTCTTTGTTTATTTCTTTACGCTGGATCTTACAAAAACAGAAAATAACTTTGTAATCTCTACTCTGATTTTCTATTTCCCTTGTGTGGTTTGTCAGAAAAACGAATGAATGATTGAAATGGAGAAAAAGTATCGTAGACTCTAAAATTGGTATCCTCACAGCAAAGTGACCCAGTGAATGTTGTCATGTGTGGTGACGTTAGCCTTTTCGTTCATCAGCGGGGTTGGAGACGTTGTTCTTGTATTCTCAGCCTTGGCAATGATAAGATTCTGAATTTTTTTTCTGTAGCTAGAAAGTGTATTTTTTCCAATCTGTTGGTTTTTATTTTCATCAAAAAGCATTTCTTAAATTTTTTTGCAGGAGGCTAAACCTCTATTAATCGATACACATAGGTCTTCCTTGCTTTGCTTGGGACGAAGGTGGGCGGTGGATTGCAAAGCATCTCTCTTTTGAGAGGGAGTAGGAGTTGTTCCTGGCTCAGCCTTGCTTCCGGCTGAGATGCGTTTGCAGTGGAACCAGATCACAGCGTAACCTCTGGCCTGATCTGATTATCAGCATTGACACGGGCTAACTTCCTCAGTAGTGGGTAAAAAGTCAGGTAACTCACAAAACCAAAAAGTAATCAAAATGTACTTCACCATTTTAAGGAAGAATGTTGTGCAAGCAGTGTGTCCCTTCCGGATGTGTGACTTAAAGTGCTGTGGATCCAGATAGTTCAGTCATGCGAGAGAAAGTGAGAGGAGGAGTGAGTTTGCACAGCCTTCACTTCCAAAAACACTTTTGTAGTGAAGGTAGTGCGGTTGTGTGGACTGCGATCCAGGAAACCGTGCTTCCAGTTTGCTGTTGACTTTGAGCAAATAACGAGCATGCTCTTTGCTCAGAAACTCTCGCCTAGAGCTCCTGCAGCAGAGCCTGAGTTAAAGCTGTCTGTACATGGCGATGTGTGGAACCCTCCTTCCTCCTCCTTTACGGTAACGCATGTTACGCGCAGTGTTTTTAGCACCACGCTTGAGAATGTTAAAGTATCTGAGTGTGCTAAAAATCAAACGGACTTCTAAGTAAAATCCATTCTGGTAAGCACCACACCACTTCTGATCCTGAGACTAATGAAGAGTTTCACTGTTGTCAGTGTTTGCTGCGGTTAATTTATTTTGTTTCAGGACAGATTGCACTGTAGTTTTCAAGTCAACTTTTTTTGGCATTATTTGACAGAACACTTAGTTTCATGTTTATAAACACACAGTCGTAACTGTCAAGAATAAAAGTTCTGGAAGGTGATGTTGTGACAAGGAAAAAAATTAGTATCACTGCTGAAACACACATTGATGCTGATTTATTTATTTTTAAATTTTTAAGTAGAGATACTATAAAATCTTTGCATTTCAGAAGTATAAGTAGATTTTGAATTTACAGTATGTCCCAGGTCAAAAAACCTTAATTGATGCTGGACGCCTGTTGGCACTTAATCATACCGGATTGTGAAGCATTATGTGGAAATAAAATGCTAACAGTGGGGGAAACATCAAAAGTACTTAATCACAATCTTTCTAATGGATTGCATCATGGTACTGTTGCACTGAATGAAGTTATCTCCTTATTTTTGGAGGGGGTAAAAATGGTCTTTAATTTAAAGTGCGAATGATACTGGTTCATGTCCAAGTTAATTCATTGTGTTTGCAATTTATTACTGATTAAGGAGACAAATGCCATTTTTCACCCTCTTTTAAACATACGATATGTAACAAAGACACTGTAGGCAGAGATGGGAACAGAAAGCACAAGATATCCCAAGGAGTATCTATCTCATCCATTTTGCTGCACAGCCTTTCCCAATTAACTTTAACTTAATGAGCTTTGTTGAATGTTCTGGTATCAGTATTTAATCATTACAGCACATTCTTTGGGATTGCCTGTAGTGTCTTGAAACTTCAGACTTCACTGTTATCTCATATACCATTTAAAACTGAACAGCATTTTTTACACTTAAACTAGCATTTGTACACTATATTCCTTTCTTAGGGATCCACTTTTCCTGGCAGATAAAGCTGTGTTTGGCCAGCTGGATATTTCCCTAACTTAGAATCACAGGATGGTTTGGGTTGGAAGGGACCTTAAAGCCCACCCAGTCCCCCCCCCTGCCATGGGCAGGGACACCTTCCACTTGACCAGGTTGCTCCAAGCCTCATCCAGCCTGGCCTTGGACACTTCCAGGGATGGGGCATCCACAGCTTTTCTGGGCAACCTGTCCCACTGCCTCCCCACCCTCTCCAGGAAAAGTTTCTTCCCGATGTCCCATCTCAAT
>NW_010272470.1:0-356 GCF_000690775.1 Eurypyga helias
TCCTGGCTGAATCCAGCACAGTTTGCATAAAGAAATTAACAAATGCACTAAAAAAGGAAACACACAAATTCATATACAAATACAACTCAGTTTCCATTGCATATTTGCATATAAGTAATTTGTGTCTAAGTAGAAAGGCTGAGGCTCACCCACAGTTTTAAACTTACAGTACTGTAGTGTTCCTGACTACAGGTTTGTCTGTAGTGTTCCTGACTACAGGTTTGTCTGCACCACAGAAAACATCTTAAAACCACAGACTCCTAGAACAGTTTGGGTGGGAAGGGACCTTAAAGACCATCTAGTTCCAACCCCCCTGCCATGGGCAGGGACACCTTCCACTAGACCAGGTTGCTCAA
>NW_010272470.1:752-42185 GCF_000690775.1 Eurypyga helias
CAGGTTGCTCAAAGCCTCATCCAGCCTGGCCTTGAACACTTCCAGGGATGGGGCATCCACAGCTTCTCTGGGCAACCTGTTCCAGTGCCTCATCACCCTCTCTAGCAAGAATTTCTTCCTGATGTCCAATCTAAATCTACCCTCTTTCAATTTAAACCAGTTACCCCTTGTCCTATAACTACAGGCTGTTGTAAATAGTCCCCCCCTGCATCTTTCTTTTAAGCCCCCTTCAGGTACTGGAAGGGGCAATAAGGTCTCCCTGGACCCTTCTCTTCTCCAGGCTGAACAAGCCCAACTCTCTCAGCCTGTTCCCATAGCAGAGGTGCTCCAGCCCTCTGAGCATCTTCGTGGCCTCCTCTGGACTTGCTCCAACTGGTCTATATCCTTCTGATGTTGAGGGTTCCAGAGCTGGATGCAGTACTGAAGGTGGGGTCTCATGAGAGCAGAATAGAGGGGGAGGATGCGATTTATGCATGACTGGCTCTTGAGTCTGTTACTCCAGTCAGTTATAAGAGCTGTAGTGCCTCATGCCTCTTCAGGAATCAATGGGTAAGAAAGCAATTGAGTGAAGCTGAAAGAAAGAAGTAAACTGTGTTTTTCCTAAAGATACCACTAAATGTGAACAATTGCAGCTCTAACACTTAATTAGTCAAGAAAAAGCTCATCTACCATTGACAAAATATTAATGTGCTTTCATGCCTTTGCCACTGTAGAAGAAACAAGATTTGTTAACATGAATTTTCTCAAAGCCTTACAGAAGCAGTTTTAGACATATCTGTCGATTCCCTCTCATTGTTATCCTTTGGACAAATATTTTATTATGCTAAAATTCCAATACATATTGGAATTGCATGCCACTGACTGAGTTCTTTCACACTGCTTCCTAAACATTGATTATGTACTACTAGAAGCTAGTGAAAAGAGTCCACCCTTAGCTAACAGAAGACAGTTTACGTGAAACAACTTGCTTTGAATTCTTCCTGGATATTATCTTACCAGAAATTATGATGTTGATGGAACATCCTCAACAAAAAAGAGGAAGATAACTTACAAATAATAATTTCTTCAAACACACTTTAAAACCTCAGTTTCCACTTGACTCGTGTTGCAACATGCCTCTTCAGATGCACAAATATTTTAACAAACCAGTTCACTGGGAGGAAAGCTTCATTAAGATGTTTTTCAAGAAAGTTTAAAAAATTATAGAGGGAACTAACTGAAATGGGAAACACTATCTGATTCATTACAATCCCAATTAAAAACATTTAGTATTCACTCTTTTAAATGAGAAGGAAATACTCTAGGCTGCAAGGTCAGTACAATCACTCTGAATCCTCAACTTTCAACTGAGTTTCTTGATAAACAAGCTATACAGCAAATGAGTATTTATTTGCAACAATTTGGAGCCACAAATGCAAAATCAAGAACACTGTGTTCTGTTCAAGAATAAAACATGAACAGGAAGGAAACAAAATCAGTGTTTCAAATCACCATTTTCCCAGTGACAAACACACCAAAGTTTTAAAAACTGTCATCAGAAAATGTCAAACTTTCTGAAGACAATTATTTTCTGTGCATAATCACAGTTTTAGATTCTGATACAAGGTCAGGACTATTCCATAAGAAATTTGTGCCAAACTAATGTGCTGATTTTGCATATTAAGTAGCTTTTAAAACAGCTGATGTTTTAGTGCAGAAGTCAGCTTTCTGTGTGTAAAATCCACACAAAATTAATACTAAATTATTTTCAATGAGCAGATGTCTGATATTCATTGTCTTCATTAACTTCTACTGTACCTATACACCATATAGTGCCAATAAAGTTATTAAAATTGAATTAACTTCATCTTTTCATGCTACATTATTCCTTTGATGATTCTAGATCATGGTTTGATTTAATGCTCCTGGTGATCAGAGAGACTAAAACTTAAAGAATGCCATATGTGATCAGAGTTGAGGAATACTTTAGGAGAGACTTTTGTTAACAAAATAAAAGCTTTGCAATTTCAATCCATTTAAAAAAAAAAAAGGATAAATTCTGGAGAAAGACCTCTTTTCCACTGTACCTTAGGAGAGCACCCAAGTCCTAATGTTTGCTTTGTAGATTATTAATTTTTCAGAAAAAAATCTCACTTATATTTCCATGTGCTTCCATATTTCCAATGGAGCTGATTTCAAGAAAAAAAAAATGCAGGCTGCTGAGACCAAATAGAAGTGAAACATTTGCCATTAGTTTTGCATCTCACCTATGCAAATCTCCTATCACTATTGAGGAAAGGTAGAATAGGGGAGGCTCTGAGTTTTTAGTCCTTTAGCTTCAGGCCAACTGTGGCTTTGGTTACGGATTTTTTTGTTTTTAAACTGGTTTCACTAAGTGAATACTTCTACTCTTGTTCTATCCCCCAAAAACTAATTTATGTTATTGTAACCTAAGAGGAGGAATCAAAAGTCTGCAATTCTTCCTCTATGTGGTCTAAAATTCTTCCTTCTGGCAACATTTTTTAAATTAGGCTACAAAAATTAATTGTAATAACTTTAATGTGATTTAGCATGTGGTAGAGCCCTTTCTTCTTTCAGTATCTTATATGTTTTCTCACTACGAAAAAACATCACTACAGTACAGGACAAAGCCTTATTTTCAACTCTTTGTAGTCATATTTGAGGGAAGAAGATACACAGCAGATGGTCAATGGGACATAATTCACACTGAAGACTTCTGAAAAACAGAAAATTCATTTAGATGCTTAATTATAGATTGAGGAGAAATATTTTTAGGTTTCCCTGACTGAGAGAGCATGAATTTACACATGCAAATTAAATGGTTGTTTTCAAATAGATACATGGTGGGTAGGAGGATGCATTAGGCTTGTACTATGGGACAATTCAATTTGTAAAAATTATGTCATGTTACATGGAGCATATGACCTAAGTTTCAGTGATTCAGCAGAAAGGTGACGTCTTTGATTATATGTTTTTTGACTCTCTAAAGCTTTAAAGAGTTACAGATTTTTACCTTTCCCTTTCTTGCATGACATGTAAACTCATGTAGGCTACTTCTGTATTTAAGAAGTTTTAGATTAAATATTTAACTAAGTCCTAGTTACTGAGCAGTAAGAAACACATAAAAAGCCTGCAGATCTTAATGTGTGCCAAACGTGGCATATGGTGTGCAATTAAATAAATAGTTGCTTAACATTTACAGTTTTAAGGACACTTCAAATTTTATTATTCTACAGATTTTTTTCTTTTTTCCCTGTGGGGATGTGGGTGTGGGGCTGGAATTCAGTCCAATCCAGGCTTCAACTAACCAGGTACTTTTCTAGAAAGCCTCTTCCCTTTAAACTGTATCAGGAAAAAACAAACAAACAAAAAAAACAACAAACAAACAAAAAAAACCCCAACCAGGTGATGCCTATATTTATGAACTAATCTTCCATCTATTGAAATTACAGGAGGAACAGGGAAATAAGGGACAACTATACTTCTGTTAAAAGAGACCTGACGAAGAAGGTGAAATTCTAGCCTCACTGGCCATGGCTACATTGTTCTGTGCTGCTGCTTGGCAGAAAAGTCCTTGGCATGACTTTGGCCAATTAGTCCTCTCCCACACGACTCTTGTGCAGGGCTCAGGAGGTGGCATGGAGCTAATCCCAGAAGGCAACTTGAATGCAGTGGTGCAGAGAAGCGTCCCAAGCGTTTTTTATTTACTGGTGCAGTCAAAGCTAATGAAGTCAGTGATTAAATTCCCACTAAGTTCAGGGTAGACAGGATTTTAGCCAGAACTTTCTGTTTCTAAGGGGCAAACCTATGTGATAGAGCTCATTAGTCTTCATAAATTAACACTTCTTTGTGGCTGGTCTGTGTAAACTACAGTATTCTTTGTATCTACTTCCTTACAGGCCACAGAAAGACATTATAAATCGCTGCTTTATTTACTGTCTCAGAACTCCTGAAACATTAGTGAAAAAAAATTTCACTGTTTTTAAGCCTTAAAATAACATGGTGAATTGTTGTTTGGTTTTAAGTTTGTTTTGCTGGGTTTTATTTTAAAGGAAGTGCTGTACCTTAAAATTGAATTATTTCTAATGACATGTCAGGAATCGTATTTTGAAATGTTTGTCAGCTTTTTAAAATGTACTCTTGAATCTCATTAAGCTGTCAGAATTATGACTAATATGTTAACAAGTAACATGATCTTGCTGTAAATCAGTATTTCAAAGTAACAGATTTCAGAGACAGGAGAAGAGGGAATAAAACCAATTGTTTGCAAACTTTTTCCTCTGACATTTTGTCCTCTCTGCCTCCACAGTGCATTGCATTTCACTGCTCTAAGAGGCATTTAAATGTTTTACAGGCAGTGTAATCTGGCCTAGGAAGCTGGACACAGAAGCAAGTGGGGATGGGAAGAATGGAGAAAGTACTTCCAAGGGTAGCACTTTTGGTTTTCCGGCAATTTCAACATTTTCTATAGGAAGTAGAGTGATTCACAAAAGAGTCACTAAATCAAATACCAATGTGTTCTCAATAGTTTTGACTGAAGACTTCCAGAAAGACCTGGCATTAAATTAAATGATATCAGGAAGGATGAACTTGTATCAAGATTAAAGCTTTTGCCTTCAAACAACTAGAGGTAGTCATTGCTGGAAGGGACACAGGAGTGTAATCTTTGACTACAGACAGATTTACTGTTGAATTTTTGTATAAATTAGGAAAAGAACTCTCAGGTTTAGCTTTGTTACGAGTGAAATTGCTTGTCAGATATATTAAGATAGAATACAGGGTCATACTTACTTGTATTGATAAAATGACCTATCTTCCTTTTGCTTATGCATTCCCAATGGGAAAGAACAAATGACATCTGGAAGTGTTTTCAAACTATTTGATGTAACCATTTTCAAAAGCAAACTGGCTGAATAAAATAATTATTCAATCAATTGAAATCGGAGTTTATTAGTAACAGCTGACTCGTATTTCTGTCTTAGCTGAAAGCAGTTCTGTGATCCCCGCTACCTAATCATTTTCAGTGGATGCTGTAAACACAAAACATATATTATTTGTAAATAGTGTGGCCTTTGCTGCTTTGAATATGTAAATAGCTTGTCTACTAACAGGCTTACTAAAGGTTAGCCTAATTGTTAATTTGTTTTATTTCCTTGTATCCCTCTTATAGAGGGTAAGCAGTCAGCAAGTACAGTAGTACCTAGACCTGTCATGGCAGAGACCATGGCTGGGCTGGGACTGGTACAAGGGTGGTGGTCACTGTAGAGTCCTTCTAGCCAGAGCCTCTGGATTTTCTTACTTCAGAAACCTAGAAGTGGGCTGGTGCACGGTAGGGCCTCACTGAAGACTTGGGAGCTGGGAAGGCCCCCCTCATCCAGCCATTGATATGTAGACACCACTATTCCGTTAAAGGGCTGCTGTTAAACAGAGGCATGAAAGACTTAAGTTGTTCAGATGTTACAGAGAGAGGAGCCATGTAAGAATCAAAAGGGAAAAAGTACATGTTAGTCAGGAAACAGTGTTTTGTTTTGAAGGAATTTTCATCATTTACTACTCACTCTGTCCAAAGCACCTTATGCAATTTATTTCAAAAAACAGAAAAATAATCCCATACTACTTCATGTAAAGAGTCTTCAAATTATTGCTTTAGATTTCCTCACATGGACCTCCCAGAGGTACATGGAAATTATAGACAGTACCAATTCCTTCTTCTAGCCAACCTATTCATCACATACTCAGCCAAGCACATCAGGGTAATTTGGGGTCTTTGCTACATAAAGGAAAATGAAGCTGGATGCTTCAATATAAATGAGTCAGCTTTTCCCCCAATTGACTATGTGACTGTCTCAGAAATCCCTGATCGTGGTCAGTTAACTCTGCAAAGTATCTTGCTTGCTCGAATGCCTATTTACCTTTTAAACACTGGGCCAATGTCATGAAACCAGATGGAAATTCTTTGAAAATTGAGTACAGGATGGAGTTACTCCAAAGCCAGTACCCAATGAGATAGGAGTTCAGGAAAAAAGTGAACCAATTGAATTATATTTTTCCAAATTTGGTATGCCTCACAATATTAATTCAGTATTTTATCACTATATATATTTTCTTTATATTCCTTATTTTTTATTGATTAGAAGCAAACAAATAACTTATCAACCCACTAGTAAAAACCCCAGCATCGTATATTATTTACTACATTGCTACTATGTTATGGTAATTCTTCACACTCTATTATGAAAACACAAAAACATACAAAGATATGCTTGGAAAAAACAGGTAACAATAAATTATAATCATCATGTCTCCTTTCCTTAATTTATACTTTATAATGTTTTGTATTTTCTGATCAACCTGTATTTCTCCAAACTTTTTAATGAGGGAACGATTAACTAGTATAATTTGCTAAATAAGCATTTCACTAAGACTTATTTGTGTACATGTTTTTATTCTTTCTTTTAATACTCCTTACAGCATTTTTATGGTATTGAGATCTGTAAAAAAGTATCAACTATGGCACTAGGTAAACATCTCTTCTGGTTTTTGTTTAGGCTGTTGTGCTCATTTCTGTGTTTGTCACATAAACCAAAAATAGCTGAAATATGTGTTTTGATTTCTGTATATAAATTCTAGTGCTATTTGAAATCACTAGGTTAATAGTAGATGCATCATCAGGCAAGTCTGCCCCTATGCTCTATCAGAACACATAAGCAAGGGCTTGTTTTTATGAACTGAAGACAACAAAGTAAAGCTAAAATAAAGCTAATATAAAGCTCATGGCACTACTATGGATCCTTCTACCTGAAGAAGTTTGAAACGTGAACTTCAGGTATGTGCAATAGGCATTATGGACTATATATGGAGACTATCTTTATATACAGTGGTATGATTCTCACATCACTGCTGTGTGTAGGAAAAGTAAGACACACAATGACCAGCTGTGCTACGAAAAGTGTATGAATAGAAAAACCACATGTCACTAAGCAATATATTAAGTCAGTGCTGCCATTCTGTAGGGCAATTCAGAGCTGAACTGTAACTACAGGTATTCCAAACTGACTTTTACAGGAGCTAATTCAGGCTTTCAGTCTACCTAGTCTGCAGCTGGTCTTTGTGAATACATTCCTCCTTATTCATTAAAGTAATACTTTTCCCAGATCATCTTGCAACTTTATCTGTATTGTTGCTTCTAGCCACCGGGGTGCATTTGTGGCCATCTCCAATGGACTTCCCTTTGCTTCTGAAGTAGATATATAACATCTACTGATGATGTGTGCCTGAAGACTGCAACGTTCTTGTGACTTTTGGCAACAGTACTAGTGTTCAAACGTTATAAATCTGTGTGCTAGACTTTACAGAACAGAACATTCAAAAATGATCACAGTAACGTGGGCCAATTTCAGCTATGGTTTTGATTAAATGTTTGATACAAACCTCAGAAAAATGACAACATGCTTCCACAGATAAGTTCTGCAACATTTGTATTTGCCTTCACTGTGCTGGGTTAATTCAGAGTGTATTTGCTTTTCCTGGCCACAGTTTCAGTGCTCAATAAAGTTACATTCTATTATTAAGTGCTGACTCTTTTCCCCTAGATTAATGGTTTTTGGTTGTCCAGAGAGATGAAATCTTTTGAAGAGGATGAAATAATACTGAACTGAGTAACATCACAGATACTGAGCTTTTGCCCTTTTATGGTATAAAGAATGCCAAAAAAGAAAGTGCTTTCCAGATCAGTGGTCTAAGATTATTTCATTCTTTTTGACATTTTTTATGAGTCTTCAGGAAAATCAGAGCATTCTTCCTAATGAAGATGGTTAAGTGTGCCTTTCATAAATGCCCATGAAGTAGACTTGACACTGTAACTTGACCCAATAATGAAAATGAAAGGCTAACTTGGAGTGTTCTGTGATGACAAAGAGCTGAACAAATTCAATTTTCCTTACCCTGTCATTTAGCAAATTTTGTGATTTCTAAATGATTAAATAATTTTATGTATTCATTCTCTGTTGTTTAACTGATCACATACTATTAACAAACTATGAATCAAACGTGCAAGCTATTTACCTTTATCACCACTGTAGCAGGATTCTGATCAGTAGGTTGCATACTAAACAGCTTGAGAGCAGACTATTTAAATACCCAATTTCTATTCACTACCATTACATGTTTATCTTAGTGTCACCTGAACATATTAGAAATGGTAGAGTAGCAACATTATGCCCGAGACTTCATCACTGCATGCTCCTTGCATATTTATTTATCATTTACCCATCTGAAATCATGATAGAGTCAATATCCCCATTGCACATTTCAGCCATCCACCATTATGCTTTTCTTTCTTTCTTTAACAAGAATTGCACATAAATATAAAACAGATACTACTGCCAGAATACTGGCAGAACAGCAAATATGACTCCATATTTGGAGAAATTCTCAATAAGGAAAAATACTTGTTGGCAATATTGTTTGATCTACATTTTAAGTGTGGCTTGAGGATACACAGTCAGTGTAAACATAACTATTGTGCAGGAATGTTCTCAGAAATAAATCCACAGGTTGTGTCACATTCCCTTTCAATATTTTGGTCAAATACTGGTCGTTTCCAGATGACAGAGTACATGCACAACAAATACCTCTGAAAAGGCTAAAAGAGTTAAGGATAAATATTTCAGGTACATGTACAAACAAAATAAAGGTATTAGCAAGAAAATACCTGCCAATCTTGCATGAGATGCACCATGAGGAAACCTTCAGCACCCACCATGAGAGGACTGAACAGCAACAGGTTGATACTAAAGAGGAGTATGAGGACATCTTACTCACAGAGAAACCAGCATGCACTACACCTTGTATCATTGCCATAGAAGGCTCTTTTCAGAAGAAAGAGCATTTGCAACCATCTATATATACCACACAGTATGGCAGGTCTTTCATTAGCATACTACACATCTCAGTCCAAACTATTGAAAGAATGACCTCTCCTCCTTCCACTTTGACCTTCTACCTCATTCCTATATTTCTCTTAGCCCTACCTGTTTTAAGAAGAATACAACTCTTCCAGTTTCCTTTTGCAGTCGCAAGGAACTGGGATTGACAGCCTCCCTCACTGAATTAAATAGCAAATTTTCCAATTACTTCAATAAAGCTGGAACTTTTCTCCTTGGAGTATATCCTTAATGGCACACAAGCCTCAATTCATTGCAAGGTACCCACTCTATCAGCCTGATGTGTTTTTCCAGCAAAAGAAAGCAAGCTGTCACTGTCCCTTTTCACCTGTGTCTTGAATTGCAGCAGTATGGCAATGGGAAGGCTAACTGCAATCATCCACCCACTTTTACTACCATTATAGTGTTCAGCACTAAATTCACTCATTTGCAGAACATGATCCTTTCCACTCTCTTTTGGCTTCTCAGCTGGAGGAACAGTTGTGCAGAAATAGATAGTTTGTACTTGCTGAGGGATTTTGCAGCTCAGAGCTGGCAAAGTGGCAAACACCTAGTTCACTTGCAGAAAAGTGGGGGGCTGTGCTACCAAGGTAAGATAAAAGAGGTGCTACCTCCAGTAACCAGCGGTTGTAAGATGAAGCCATCATGTACAAAACTCCACAGGTGAAGAGGAGCAGCATTAGTGGACATCGAAAATTGAATTTCCAGGTCAGAAAGACCCTACAGGCTATGCAATGGGGTGACCGTGAGAAGCTCCAGAGGCTGGAGAGCATACAGATTCCAGATCAAACGTCTCCACTTGTATACATACACTGGTGCTCCTTCAGTGCTGGGACGTTATATGGCAACGGCTTTCCTTCAGAGTGGGAAAAGGATCTCACTGACAGAAATCTGTTGCAAAAGCCAGCAACATTTCCTTGTCTCCTTGCTTTGCTATTGTGTGCTGAGAGCATGAGGAGCTGAAAGCTGCTTTATCTAAGGGGAAAATACACTGCACAAGAAGTGTTTCTCCACATTTTTTTGTCAATACAGTTTCTTGATTTAACTGTCCCTTCCTCTTCATCCTTGGCTTTACCACTGGAAGCTGAAGGAAGGAGATGCTCACAGCTCAGCTCTCAGACCCTTTCCAGACTGCTTCACTGGATAATATATTCTAGTTCGGATGCCCCCACTATATGTGTTTATGCTGTCTTGGGGCCAGTAAATTTGATCCTCAGCAGTCATTGCTTTTGCCAGGTTACCTTCCCCCAGAGGTTTGACTCCATCAAAGGTCTGCTGAAGTGTATTCTATCCCTACAAAAGGATTAGTGTTTCTTCTCTGAAACAAAGCTAGAGCCATTCACATCAGTTGCAGCTCCTGTTAATTAACATGGTCCCTCTCCCAGGAGCTTCAGGCAGTATGTCCATAGTCCATCTTTGCACAGGCACTTCCAGGCACAGCACATCCCACAGTGAACTTTTATGGTCCCTGCATTATCATTCTGCAGGGAAAAATTTACCAGTCCAGGAAGTAGACATTCACATGGATCATGATCCAACAAATATGAATATTTTGGAGGCCATCAGAAAGAGAAGTATGATATCCTGGGGTTTCTTAATGTTTTTCCCTGAGCAGCATAGGGGGAGCTCAGAAAGAGCTTGTTCAGAGCCCAGGCAAAATGTGGGTCTCAGCGATAGTAAATACCTTGTCTCAAATTCCCCATGGCTTAATATGTCATATTTCCATCTCAATGACATAACACTTGTGTGTCTGTGTTTCTAATCACCTAATCATATGGCATTCTGTTTGTTTGGATCATATCATAACATTGTGGTCTACAACAAACAGCCTTTCGGTAACATTAAACTTACTTCAGACACATTTGCGGGGCACCAGACTGGCCGAAGAATTGCTCTGCAGTTACAGCCAAATGGGGTTGTACCTGTGTTTGCTTCTGTGGAAAGGTTTAACAAGGTGGACTGAAAATATTATTGGAGAATGTGGTCTGTAATGATTTTTACCTGGTGGGGAGCTATTCGTCTGAATGTTGTTTTATCATTTCAAATGTTACTTGTGGGAAGGGAATGTCACAGCTCTCCAAGAGCTACATTATGTCAGCTGCCGTGCTCTATAAACAGATTACACACACCTAATGTAAACAAACTGTAGTTAGCTAATTAGTCTGAATAAAAATACAGAGAGAGAGAGAAGAAAATTAATTTCAAAATTATGAATTATATAAATTTTAGTTTCACTTCAGCAACATTTCCAATATCCCCATGTGCAGTTCAGCTTAATAAAACTCCCTATAAGATTACCACTATTTAGTTGGTTTCACGGATTCAGATTGTTGTACAGAACGGTGCCATGTTGTGAATTCAGTACTAACCACATTGTAAACTATGACCTAACTTGGCAGAGAGGATGTATATATTGTAAATAGATATTATGACAGGTGTATCAGCTAGTGCCAACAATCAACTTTTAAAAAAATATATGGTATCAAATGGTTATGGCCATAAATTAGCTGGAAAAACTGTAAATGGCTTATTAAAATTCTCAGGAAAAATATTTTATGCAGAGAGTCATTTCTCATTACCCATATCATCAGGTAACAAATTAGAAGTAAAATGCTAAGACAAGCCAATGCATTTTACTCCTTTTCTCCAGAAGTTATATGTAGTGCATGGTAATAGATTCTTGTGGGAATAACCAAAAAAAAAAAAACCCAAAAAACCCCAAACCCCAAACAAACAAACAAACCCCCCCCCCAAAAAAAAAAACCGTAAGAGCACTACAATTATTTTTTCTTAAATAAGACAGTTCAATATAAAACAGCAAATCTCTGCCTTTTACATGTCTTCCTTTTAGGAAAATCTTAAGTTTTCAAAATCTGTTTTTACAGCATGAAAGGTGAAGCAAATATCCCCCTATATGGAGGCTTAAAAAAAAAAAAAAAAGACAGACATCTAAGTAAGAAGGTAGAATTTTTTTCTAAAAACAGCTTCAAAGCATGATTGACTGGACAGCAAAATACTTCCAAGTTTGGAAGGACCAAGATGCTCAAAGGAAGAGATGAAGGGATTCACTAGCAAAGTTAATGATTTTAAATACATACTTCCCGATGTTAACATGCAACACTAAATAGAGCAAACAACTTAGCTGATGTTGATATAGCCTACGAATGGTTCCCATATGTGGTTCCTGACTATGTGTATACTGGGTAGTATATTTATTCCAGTGGTAAATAAAATCTTAATTCAGCAACCCAGTGGTTTACCAATAGGGCATGTGTGGATATCCAGCTTTTAAGAAAAACATTCTTAGTGGTATTCATAGCCACATTACAAAACCCCACAGACAGAAAGTCCCTCGTGAATTTCCATTGACATTCCAGCCTAATATGGAACTCATGGGATAAAATAAGGATTTGATTTTGTGACATCTAATGCAAAGCACCGGTTATGAACTGCTAGAAGTTTCACAAATAAATACAGAATTGACATCTTCAGCATATTCTCCAATATATTAGAAGTACATGCTGGTCAGACACTCCACAAATTTCCTGTAGTGTCATGTGTTAAAGCTCATTGTAGCAAGAAAATGTCAACATAGCACACTAAGATCTTATAGTTACTAAACAATATTCCATTCCTACTTGTACCTCAGGTCTCCTGAAAGTATTATGCAGAAGAACTGAAGTACTGAATATAATTATGAGGTAGTGGAGATATTCTCAGCTCTAAGAGTTTGTTTTATACTGTTTTACAATAAAGTATTTACAAATGCATAAAAAAGGGGAATTAAAGCAGAATATTTCCTTTGACTTCCAAAGTCATACTTAATTCAGAAAACCTCGCAAAAAAAAGAAAAGAAACTTAAAGAAAATAAATTACAAAACAACCCTAAGGTTGCAACAATTAAGAGAAATGAATGATAAGACTGCCCACACAGTTTTAAGGTAGTATCCTTCTTCAAGTACATTCAAGAGACTGTGAAATTAAAGACTGCAATGTACTATTTTTTCTTCAGGGCTTCTGTCCAATTGACTAAGGAGAGCAAACCATCACCCAGGACTAATTTGTGTATAGGTACTTATGACTTGCAAGACCTCTGATTGCTGCAGCATCTGAAAAAAACTCAAGGCATGGTATAGTGAAGTGTTATGAAAGAAAGATTGTGCTCATAAGTTACATTTGTCCCCTCTAAACAAATAGATTGAACCTGTCCCAAAGGTCCAAGATGTTACTCAGCAAGGTGTGTTGTTCGTATTTATCATAGCTGCTCACTTGGAGGAAGCTGCTTACCACTTTGCGTTCAAGTTATGAGCCTGCAACAGGGTATCCAAAATGAATAGGCTACTTTTAAAAAATCCGCCTTAGTATTTTAAAGTTTGAATTCATACTTTCTAGAAAATCTTGATAAAATTAAACCTTTATCTCACAGAAATGGGATTTTTTTTTAAGTGCTTCAAAAAGAAAAACCTAAATGATGAGTTACAGAAAACTCCATGAAATGACTAGTGTGTTTTTTATAGCAAGGCTAGGAGAATTACAAAGGAGAGAAAAGGTTAAGTAGTTGTTCGTTAAGTCAGTACTCTCTACACTGAATGAGGCAGGGAACTTGCAGGAAAGAAGTACATGATCACAAAAGTTACAGACAATCTAAAAGCAAATCACTGGAGGGTTAAATTAATTTTGGAAAACAAACACACACCCTTAGTTCTGGTATTTTCTAGCTTACAGTTGCATGAGTTTGCACCCAAAGGCAGTCTCATCTTCATGATGGGGGGCAGGGAGGCTTTTTAAAACTGAAATTAAAAAAAGAGAGGTAGGTAGTGAGGGTGTGGTTCAGGGTTTTTGGTAGAAGGGTAGAGCATATAAGGATGGTGACAGAGCAGTGGACTGGTTGTACAGCAAGTTATCTGTAAACGTTACTTGGAGTCTTGCCACTATTTAGGTGAATAAATGCCTTCATCTTAATACTTGGACACAAGACAAACACTAACCGATACCTCCAACTTGGCAATAGATAGATACAGTGATTGTCATCAGTTACTCCTGCCATGCAGGCATATGGGTGACATTGTGCCCTGCTTCTCTGTGGAGAGAGAAAGGCAGAGGGGCAAAGCTCTGCTACAGGAGGGTTTCAACCCAGGTACGCCTGACTCCCAAACATACTCCTTCTCACCCCACTGTGTTTCTGCTTTTCATTTCACTTATTTTATGTACTGGGGGGTTTCCAACTAAGCCATTTCATGAGGCTCTGATCAGGCATTATCAAGCCAAGCCAGTCTGCCAGCTGCACCATGTAGCATGTCACTCCCTTCTGGAAGAAGGGAAAGGAAAGGTTTGAAATATCTTTCTGTGAAAGACATATACTACTTCGTGTTGTGTCAGCATGCTGTTTGTTGGTCTTGTCTTGCGACCGTTTCTTACCTAGCTACTACTTATGCACACAGTAGTAACATTTAAGTCTATTTAAGTTTATTAATTCACGTTTTTTTCTGCACAGAGAAGAGCAATTTAATCTATGAATATGACCCCCTGCATAACAGGCCACATGAAATCCTGCATCTAGTCATGTGTTCACATTTCTAAATGCTTTGCCTTACTAAAGCATGCTTCCCTTCTCCAGCTGTTAAATTTATACTGTAGACATATAGTGCAACTTGTAATGTTATCCAGAAGTTGTTTAAGGGTTAAACTACAAACTTTTCTTCTCCATAAAAACAAGGAAATCTCTAAGCAACTGACAAAAATCTTCTTAAGAATTGTTAAGTTCAGCAGCAACAGCTGAAAACATTTAGTTTACGAGCCAGTATTCATCTTCAAAGACTTCATTCTGCCCAGAAAAGAAAGAACAAGAGATCAATTAAGATCTCATCCAGCATGCTAGTAACAGTGGGAAACATACCTCACGCAAGTCATATAATCTTGGAATACATCCTAAGCAAACCAAAGTCTGATTTTCACGTTGTTACCTTTCATAGACTGTACAGATGCTGCTTCAGACTGAGATAACCAATTTTGGTCAAGGTGAACAAAAAGAAATTTTGGAGCTCAGTTCTGAAAAAGGAAATCATAAGCAAGGTGCCAATTTCATTTTTATTTGGCACACATTATCCAGGTGATAGAAGACTGCTTTTTTATTTAGTGTGATGTCATTCCCATGTAAAATCTGTAGCGTATGGAGCAGGAAAACTGCATGTGGTACATTGCCCGATTTAATCCTCAAAGCAACTCCATCAAACTGTCATTTTTATATTAAGCATGGAATTAATTATAATATTATGAGATTTCATAGCAAGGGTTATAAAACTACTGTTTATTCATCTGAAAATGCTTAATTAGGTTTATTTATAACAGGTTTTCATATTTTGTTTAGAATATCCCATTATGTTCCATGAGGAAATACAGCTCCCTCAGATACGGACCTAAGCATAAGTCTGGGAGCTGTACTTGAATTTTCCTGAAGATGAAAGTTTCTCAGATCTCAAGCCAGCTTGGCTCTCTACAAAGGTACAGATGAAGACTCTTACAGTGGTGAGAATTTCCTCTGACTTCTAAAAAGAGAGTTGCTGTAAGCTCCACACTAATTTTAATGGTAGCCAGGAGCTGGTTTTCTGCATGGAGAATAATGGGAACAGCCTTTCAACTGATGGGTTTTCTACATCAAATTCTGAACATTCGCAAAGGTGGATGGTATTTTTGGGGGGTCCATTTTATGACCACTGTAAATTCTCTGTTCCAAGGTCTTTAGACCAAAAGGACTGATGTAAGAAAACATATAGCTAGTAACAGCAGTCCTTATAAATCTTAGCTGCACACAAAAGCGCAAAGAAAATCAAGAGACAGTGAACAGACTTCAAGACCAGAGGAATAAAAGAAAGTTTATTTAGAGGAGACTCACTACCAGACTGGTTTGACTTGAATGACGTTTGTAAAGAGGCCATGTTATGTGAGGTGAATACAGAGTAATATCCCTGCAGGCGGAGAGAACTCTTCATAGGATTTACTTGTGACTCTAAAAGTACCACTTACTGTGCAGTAAGACTTAGAGCACCGAATTACAATTTCAAAAGTGCCTACAATGAGTGAAAGTAAACAGCCCAGTGGAGCAGAATTCACTAACGTGCATATCAGGTAAATTATGCTTGTTTGCAGATTATTATTTAAAAGCAGTAAATAAGTCAACCTTTGCCCTGTCTGGTTCACAGTGAGAGCACTCACATGTTTTTGCTAGAACAAGGCTAGGGAAAAAAAGAGGGTAAAAGTGGCTGAACAAGACTTTTTCAACCCTAGTGTACTCAGTGGATTCCATCAGCTCAAAATATAGCTCCAGCTGCCACAATAATCTTGTTCTGAATTCAGACTTTGATTTTTCTTTTATTGCAATGATTCAGACACAACACAGTTAAGAAGCAGCATAAATGTCTCCATACCATTTTCAGTTATGTTATCCATAGATTTTAGAGGATAGATACCTACCGACCTATACTTGAAAGAATTTTTAGAGTATTCTACACAGCCCTCACACTGCAAGCCAGATCCTTTGCAGTAATTCAGTTCAGACAAACTGGAAAACAGCATCTCACAATATCCTCTTACGGAATAAAGTTATGATATCATTTTGAAGGAAGAAAATCATATAATTGCGCAAAGGATTGGTTTGAACTACGTTAGTGAACAGAAAGTTAACTCGAGATTCACTGATATTGCCAGCGCACATAGAGCTAAGTTTGGTCTTAGAGATCAGGAAAGTGGTTAACTGTTTCCAGCTGGACTTAGAAAACAAAGTCACCTTCAAAAGAAACTTCTACTATGAAACTTTTGAAAGAAATTGCACCCATAATTCTCACTTTAGCAATACTTCTGTAAGACACCACCATTGCATCTTATTTCTGTGTGTAAAAGTGCATAACAAAATTGTATGTCTGCTTTGTTACGAACATGTTTACACAAAGTCATTAAGGTTTTGGGGGATTACAGATGTGAATAATCTGCTCAGTGCAGGTGTGTTACAGTCATCCATTTTTTTTATAGTAGCATGATTCATCTCATTTAAGAAACAGAAACAAAGACAAAAACCACAGGCACTGGTGTGCTACATTTCAGTATCCTGTGTATAATCACTACAGGAAGAATGCCTGCTTAGTTTACAAAATCTTCATCTTTTTAATCCATTCTAAACTTCCTGAGTGTAATTTTATTAAATATGAACAACTCCCAATGAATTCTTTCCCTGACCCTCTACCACCCTTTTTTTTCCCCCAAAAGCAGATTAATAAGAAATCCTACTTGCACATACAGCTTCAAAGGCCATGAGGCACTTCAGCATGCAGGATGGGTTGATGCTGTTGGCAGGATACATTTCATTCTTACTGTAAATTGTAGACAAAGACAACAGCACCTTGAAATGGGCCAGCTGTTAATATCTGTGGCAGCTATTTGTATGGTATTTCACTAGTACTTGGTGGGGACAGACTCAAATTGCTGACTTGAACAATTTGGTATGTAGATAATGAGAAACGGTGGTTGGATAATGTAATACAGTAGTGCCAAGAATAAGCATTATAATATGTCAGCAGCTTTTTATTGAATTAAAACATGATTTTTATGTACCAAGTACAGTGCAGTTGCAGTGCTACTACTTTACATGTTCTCTGAGAACTTTTAATCTCAAAAGTTCATAAAACTGAAAATATAAGTGAGATACAGAATATTCTTACCTCTGGGGTAAAATGAGCAGCTGTTTAACATCACATACAACAGCACAGTTTAGGACAGCAGTTGTTAATGTGGGAAAACATACCCAGATGTTGACTCCTTGTCATTTTAGGATCACATCTTGCTTAGATATTCATGCTCAGAAGACTGAACTCTTTCATGCCTTTGAAAATTCTCTTTTCCCCTCAAATTCAAATATGAGAGGAAACCATTATTTTTTTCCATGTATAAATGCAAGATGTATATATGGCTTTACTGACATTTCTCAAAGCCCCTGGTCTCAAGGCTTTGCTTTCTTGGAGTTCAGTACTTGGTGATGCATGCATGAACACTTCCATCTCAAAAAGCATTGGGAAGGGGGAGGAGAAAGGGCTTATTGCCTTTACTCCCAGACAAGTCTTATGGAAAATCAGAAAGGGTCCTCACAAGGATCACAGACATCCTTAAGGACTGGTAGCTGATTTTGACAGCCACACTGAAGGTTTTCTCAAGCCCAGAAACAGATTTCCCAGGCTAAAGCAATTTCAAATCCCCAGAATGTTATTTGACTTGTGTTTAAAAATTTTAAATCTTATGTTCTTTTATGCACAAAGCTATTTTGAGTCACACAGTCGCATTTATGTATGGAAGGAAGTCCAACACTCCTGCCAAGGACTAATGTGTTCCAACAGGTGCCACAAGGGAGAGACTCAGAGCACCATAATGCTCCCAAGAGCTCTGACTAACTCGGAAGTCAAGAACAACTTATTTTAAATATGTAAATATATATATATATGCAGCATATATTTTATATGCTGACCCAGCCACTATGCACACAGCTAGCAACAAGGTCATGAGACCACTGTGTTTAAGAAGTGGCACTCTAGACTAGGTAGCAGCTGGTTTGGTCCTTATCAACGACAAATTCATTCAGACCGCCTGAACATGACCTTCAGCTCATGATGAAGCACTATGCCTCAGATTTATGATTTTCCACAGAGGACTGATTTAGAGCTCAGTGCAAGCATATATAGCTAGGCAGCAACTAGATTGTTGAATGTAAGCAAGTCTGTCCATGGGCACACAGTTAATCTGGTGCCTGACTGACCAGGTAAATACAGATTGGATACGCCTTCAATTTGTAGGTGGAACCACACAAAATAAATATGGCCACATAGTAAGCTTACAAGAAGTAATTTTTCTCTCTGTCACAAAGTCATGCAAGCACTAAGTGTTACTTAACTTTACAGAGAGGGGTGGGGGAACACACGCTTTAGTTCAATGTCTGATTTAGATAACCAGTTTTGACACATACATTTGATATTGTGTCACACTTCTCCAAAGCTCAAATACTAAACTTGCAGTTTTACATTTACCAGTTCCAGCTAATCTCTTGTCCATGGATTGCATTAGCAAGGCAACAACACATCAATTGATAATGACTTACCAGCACAGTCCCAGAACAGATGTTACAAGGAGATCACCCGTCAGGCGTGGCTTTGGAAGTTTCCAGTCAGGGCACATAACAGAAGACTGATCCCATGAGCCTGAGAAACAGATGATTATTAATGGGACTTAGATGACAAAGTTTTTGGCTCAGTCCTGTAGAGTTCAAGGACTGAAACAAACCTGGAAGAAGTTTACCACAAGGACTGCCAGGAGGACAGCTGCTTAGGGAAAAAGAAAAAAGGTGACCCACACTTCATAGTGGAAATGGGTGGAGTTCAGTCAATAGACAAAGTGCAGACATAAAATGAAGCAAAACCCCTGCTGCTAATTAATTGTGAAGTTTCAATACAAAGGTGATTCTGAAGCTCTAAACAAGGCAAAATGTCTTAGAAAAAAACTGGCTGCAGGAACCAAAGGGATGTGATGTCCCTAATATCATCTCCTAAAAATAATGTTTTTGTTTATGGCAATGGTTTAAATCAGACCCTTGGTGATGAAATTTTAACCCAAGTTAACTAATACAGTTAACAACAGATGCAGACCATATGAAAACCAAGGTAACCAAAGCATTCAATACAAAGGAGCAGATCTAACCTGTCCTACATTCAGGCAGACAGAAATGTGTTCAGCAAGACAAGAAATGACAAAACTTTTTTGAAGAATTTTTTTAAAGTCACATCAGTGATTTTATATTCAACATAGAAACATTTTAGAAACAGTAGCAAAAGCAAAGAGCTAACTAAATAAAAATGGTCAACAATATCATAGCAAATCCTTCCGGTAGCCAGGAAGAGCGCGTGATGATCCAGAGAGTTTTATCTCTATTGTCTTTGCTAGACTAGCAGAAAGATTGAAAGGAGGGTAACAGGGTTAGAAGAAGGGTATCAAATCTTTTTGCTTCATCACCTCTCCAGAAAAGGACAGAGAAAATGGTTAGAGAGCAGAAAACACAAAGACAGAAAAATAGTTTGCTGGCAAAGAGGGGAAAGATCATAGCATCCTTCAATTACATGAAAAGCTCTTGTCAAGAAGAAGAAAATCATCTGTTCTATTTGCTCATGGTGGAAAGAACAAGTAGTGACAGCATCAAAGGTTAAACATTAAGAAAGAGCTTTGGAATAGATTTTCTGGGAAGGTCATGGAATTTCCATCACTGGGAAAGGTTAGACAAATATTTTTCATAAAAAAGATAGGTATAGCTGAACCACGTTTAGGGACTTCATGACCTCTTGAGGTCTTTTCCAAGGCTACTTTCTATGTTGTGACAACCAGCAGTGATGACAAACTTCATAGAATTTTCTTTGAACCCTTCAGATATCATTAAGATTATCCAAATCCTTTATTCTAACAATTACTACATAGATAAAGAAAAATTTTGCAGGAAGAGTTGACATCCTTTGTCTTTTCAGCTACATCAGTCTAAAAAGATAGTATTTGAGGCACATGTGCCCTTCTGAGATTAGCAGACAGGAAAGCCACATATTCCCATTGTTTAAAAGAACTGAGTTGCTAGTTGGAGGAGAGCAGGTGTACTTTCCACTAGCTCTTAATATGAGGTCATGAAGTTACATCATTATTTTGGAAATAGTAAAAATCAACATGCTGAATCATCATAATTAATAGCAGAAACAAATTCTAGTCTAGTAGCATCTTCACTGTTCCACTTCAAAATATACATTTGCCTCCACAGTTGCTATATTTCATACAGAGAAGGAAGACGTAAGACTTCAAGGGATAAAGTTCACTCATGTGAGCTGAATTATGATTTTTTTTTCACTATCATTAAAAGGGAAATAAGATAATCGTCAAATGGGAATAACTGTGAGAATTCAAGCATCATCCTTAGTGTGTGGTCAAGGACTCTAGTGACTTGAAGAGATAAACACCAGCCTAAAGAACAAACTTTCCAGAGATTTTCTTCCTTTCAGGAAAAATTCTGTTCTATTCCCATGCCTTTAGTCTCATATTGGAAAAGTTTATACCCTCCTGCTTTGTATGGCTGTTACTGGCCTCAGTATGTACATACCACATAACCTTAGAAACATGACATCAGGCAATACCTACACCACTAGACACTAATTACATGACATCATGGCAGTCCAGTCTATTAGATGAAAATTTAACTAGCCTTTTTCCTCCATTGCAAATCCTATGAAAGAGCTGAAATTGCTGTTGAAATCCCTTTTATATGCAAATCAACAAATCTAAGACACAAACAAATATAATTTGAGTTGTTAGCTATAGCCTAGAGACTACGCTTGCAACATTTGGACAAACAGAAGCAGAGGCTTCTCCCTGGTGATCTTCTCTTTTACATAGATCAAAGAGTTTCTAGGCTTTTGTTGGAGCCAGTTTAGGAATTAAAAGATGACTTGGCCTTATTCAAACTTCAGACTTCCATAATACTTGGAATGGAATTAGAAAGCCTTAACAAAGCCTGTAGTTCAGAATTTGCACTTCTGCTTTAAGCTTAGCATCAAATCATATTTTCAGTGTTAACTATGTTAACAAAAACCCTGCCTCTCTACTAGCTAATAAAAAATTGCAGACATCTTAGCTGTACAGAGTCTCTAGTGTGTTTATCTGTTTGAAGGAAATAGACCCTCACTTCCAGATGGATTGAGTTCAGCCCTTATTAAAATCAAACCAAGCCAGTTTGTAGAACAGAAATTATGTCCTTAATTATTATCCAAGTATTTTTATCTGTTGCTTATAAATATGTGAGGTCAGCTGTACCTTAGTAAAAAAATTAAACAGAGGAAAAAAATTCGGAGTGACTGTGCATGTAAAAAATTTTCTGCTGAGCAGGCAAAGTCATTTTTTAGAAGGAAAGCTGCAAAACTTCTTAAAAGGTTTTTCCTGTGTAAAACAACTCTGTATTAAAGCATGCTATAGCAGCAACTGGCTCTTTACGAATGTCTCAAAGACAGCAGTGGGCTTTGACACCACTGTAGCCAACAACTTCAACTCATCATCCTGAGCACGTGTCCTACACCAGACAGAAGCAGGAGGTGCAGAAGAAGCCCTACACCTCCAGCACAAAGCAGGGTATGTCAGGGAGAGAATAATGCCACTGAGAACAACCTGTCTCCAACTCTGAAATCAGATTGATTGTCCATGCTCCCAGATCAGAAATGGGCTTTTCAGTTCCTGAAAGCAGAAGTCTTCGGAGCCTCTAGTACCCAGTTCATTTATTTAGTACAACATCTGCTTACCAGGCATGATGGACTGAAGGAAAAAAAACCCATGTTTGTTAAACAAAATAAGAAGTAATTACTGAGATAAGGTGCCACTACATGACAGTATGTCACTACTGGGAAAAAATGCTCAAACTATTCTGTCCCAAAGCTATACATTAGCGGTTTTTTCCCTTTCCTTTTCCCCTTTTCACATAATATTAAAAGCATCCTATTAATTTAAATTTTTTTAGGGAAAAGGGATAAGTCTGAAGGTTGTCTTTTGTTAAGCTGTTTATTGGTCATGGACAGTAAATTAGATTTATATTGCTGTAGTTTCTACATAATAATAGGGAGAAAGGCTTGAAAAAATTTGAGATAGAATATATGTTAATATTACAACAGCCTCAGTCCTAATGATTTCTGATAATTTTCAATCATTTTCTGATTTTGAGAAGCCATTTCAACAAATGTCTACTAATGCCTATACCTGGTCATATATTACTGTACATTTGTATCACTTCATTTCTTTCATATGTCGTCAAAAGTCCAGTATGTTTTTTTGCCAGAAGCTTGTTATAAAACATCCTTATTTATTACATACCATATCTCTGCCTACTAAATAAACTTACAAAAGCTCTGAGAGAAGAGAGGAAGATAAAAGAGGGGGAGAAGAAAAAACATTATTCTTTTAATCTTCTGTGGATTCTTTGTAATGTCAGTTACCAATAGATCTCATTCTCAAACAACTGGCATGTGACTTGTTCCAAAGACAGAGCAGCAGAGTGCCATGCGCAGTAGAGGGGAAAAAAAAAAAAAAAACCTGGCATCAATCTCCTACAAAGGTATTCCCAAGCAAGCCAAAAGCCTGGTTTATAAAGCCCACAGGGACGATCATCCATTTAGCCATCTGCAGACCAAACCACAGAATGTCCTTTCTTCCTAAAAAGCAAAATTCATGTAAAGTCAGATGTGCAGGGAAAACAAAATCTTCTGTTCCCAAAAGCTTATGCAAACAAAAAGGATTTGTGGGCTCCACATCTCATGAATTTTTTTGTTCTGCTGCATTTTTATATGCTGGAAAAAATGAACACCAGGCTATATCACCAGCTGGTAGTTCACAGAATTTCTTCAGAGTGCAATGCAGTAAGGTACCATTCTGTTGTTTGCTATGTTTCAAATGAGCATTTCAGGAGGGAAAACAAATAGTGTAAATGATACATAAACTGCTTTGTCTTCATCCACTCCAAAATCTATGGTTGATATATACACACAGTGTAAAACTTCGTAAATCCAATACTGTCTGAGACAAAACAGGCAGGTGAATTACCACAAAGACAAGCAGAGTGAGAGCCACATGCTCGGCCACTGTTTTGTGCTCTGAAAAGGTCTTCTGAAGGTCGAGCTTCCCCAAACTTGGGGTCTGGGACAGCAACTCCCCCAACAGACTTTCTGTCTTGGGAAATGCAAAAGAGCACACTCACCCCTAAATTCACCTGGGACTATGGAACAGAAAGCCTATCCATAAAAAAAACAGAGCTAGAAAGGTTCTCAGAAAGTTGTATATGAAATTCCTCATTCCTCTGCGGGACCTATCATGCCATGTCAATTGAGGCAAAATCCAAAGTGTCTTCTTTGGGAACAGTACTCTAGGAAGCATGTGGGACAGTTGCGATATGCACCGTTGATGGTGTGTGTTATCAGAGACTCGGGTGCTTCATGGGTGGAAATGTGCTGCCATGGCAGCAAGGGCTGAACACAACAACGGACAGGAACTGAGCTGAAGTAAAGGAAAATGCCCAGTCGTTAAGTCCATTTTTATAATGTAGGATAACATCATTTAGTCTGCTGAAAGCAAAGGAGGCCAAATCACTTTCCAGCACTCCCTCTCCCACAAAAACTTCTCACTTATTTTGCTGCTAATGACTACCAGTCCCTTCCCTCTTCTCTCTAAATGCTCTTTCGCAATGGTCCTTCCTGTGATTTAAATACATTAGAATTGCAAGCACGAGTAAGTACCTCACTTTTCGATCATGCTGTGTAAGTACAACACATTTAAACTCATAAACGTTCATTCTTCAATTTTTTAAATAGTTTTATTACTGATAATGGGAATTTCTGTACTTACTCATTACATTTGCCAAGACTCTTCTTTAGGAATTGATTTTGAGTTTATATTACCGTGTGCTCTGGATTAATATTAACGTGCAACTTTAAGCCACTTTTGTCTTGCCTTACTGGATTTATTTAATGTCTTTTTAAAGACACAGCTCTATGTGACATCATTACACTGCCAGATTTATAACAGCCAATGAAGTCATCATTATAGCTTCTCATAATTTTACTCTTTCACCAATGGTCTGATAAGCCATTAGTCCTACTTCTCAATTATGAATCTAGCTTCTGGACAGGTAACCTTTACCTAAAACACAATATTTAACTCACAATAATGGTAAGAATTACTTTACTGTGACATTTTTATTAATAAACCATAAATCAGAATTACCAAATTTCAGTATATTTCAGATACAGTAGATATGAGAAACAGTGTTAAAATATAAGGGTTAATATTGAAAATATTGACAGTGTTCTGAAAGAACTATAGTTCTTCCCAATTTTTTGATCATAATTAAAAGATCTTGTTATTTATCCTATTTGTAGCATGGAGATTTCCTTCTATAAGGACAGGCATATGAAATCACGTTCAGTGTTATATGAAAAAGACCTATCACATATTGTATTGTGTTTTCTGTTTCTTGTACCTTCATTAATGAGTGATTCAATATGTTTGTGCTCCTTGTACTAGGTCTAGCATCACTATTATGGTGAGTAGGTGTGAAATTAATAACTTTCTGTAAAAACATTAATTTTGGCAGTTCAAACATTTTCAGCTATGATGGGTACCTTGGGCAGGCTGTACCTTTTTGTCTGCCTGCTTGCTCTAGGCTCAGTCACTTTTTCTCCTCTGGTTTCTCTCAGTTTCAGGGTCTTTTGATGACAAGGAGGGCCATATGCCTCTTCTTTCTGCCCCAGGGTAGTGTTTGTTCTCATTTCTTAAGATTTAGACTTTTGTGTGTGTGTGTATTGAATGGTGCCATGGCTTTGATTAATGAGAAAAGGTTCACAAAATGAAAAGTTAATAGATGATCAGTAGCTGGCCATGGCTGTCAGACAGGACTAGGTTTTCTCTACGAAGATTCTTTATTGCAACAAAAACTAGCAACCCATGTATCTGCCTACACAGTTAATTTGCATAGATATACCTCAATTGGTTCTGAAATTAACTTCAGATCAACAGTCATAACTTTGGTGCCCTGGGCTACTACAGCTGCAGAAGATAGATTTATGTTATCGTAGTTGTATAATGTTTTTGTAAATTAGGGAAAATAGCTTATTGACAACCTAATCATATGAACAGTATTTCTGTTCCAAACTTCAGATGCGTTTAAGAAACAAATACTTGCGTGTGGTCTTTCTTCCCCTTCCCTCCTCAGCAACAATTCTATCTCTATGGAGATAGCAAAAGGAAAACGCTGGAAACACGATGGCCTGGAGAAATAGCGAGTCAGAAAATAGCAGAAAGAAGGAAAAACATAAAAGACAAATCAAACTGAGTACTAATCTTCAGACAAGTTTCCCTGGATTTTACAACATCTAATATACTATTAATTATATTTTTCATTTATCAAACCTCCATTCTGATGGTTCACCTATCATCTCTATACATTTAACTCCTCAAAGTTTGTGGCAGAGCTTAAATGAAAAATAATGATGTTCAGGTTGCTCTTTTCATAAAATCCAGAGTATTTATGAGCATAGTTTTGTTTCAGGATCTTCACTTAACTATTCCGCTTGTCACAGGGTAAACAATTTAGCCGTAAGTTTTAAACTGTCAAACCATAGGAGAAATATGTTTTAATTTTTACATCTAAATTTTTCAGTCCAGGATTAAATTTACAAAGTTCCACCATACATAAATTTGCCTGCTTGTTTACTTTTCAAAACAAAACAAACAAAATAGAAGGAGGGTTGAAAAATAATTTTAAAAAAATAAACTAACCATTCCTAAAACAAAAGTTGAGTATCATTCATTGATTTAACCATATTTTGCATTAAAGGATCAAATGTCCCTATCCCTGACAACTAAAGATAATGAAAAAATACAAACATGAGCTTTGTCCTTTGTTGCAGGGTCAGGAGATACAATCACTCACTTAAACTATTAAATGTAATGCATACAGGCATAGGGAGATGAAAAGTGCCAGTTTAAATTATCTTGACCTGCAGTGTTGACTCCTGGACAGATGGCATAATATACCCTGACTTCATTGCTGAGGCATTAGAAGTACACAGCAAGAGCCCATTGTGATATTAAGAAAAAGCTCAGAAGCAAATTCAGAGTAAGATCCAAAAACCTGCAGGCCCCCTGTGAGGCTCTTGGCTTCCTTTTGCCAGACCTATTACAATATAGAATGAAGTCTTCTCAGATTTAGCTGAAGCAATGCAGTGCTCAGGCAATGAACACTCATTTTCTACTTTGCTGTCTACAGAGAGGGCTTTAGGATGAGATTCAGAGTCCTAAAGACCAGGCTGACAAAGGGCAAACCAGTCAAAGTCAATGAATTCTTTCCAGGAGAAGGAAAAGCTAACTGTATGCGAACTTTACTGTTTGACAAAGCTGGCAATCCTTTTAGGGAGGAGTGTAGAAGCATAAAAGTTAGGTAAATCTGTAAATCTGCGTGTAGTATTTCTCAGGAGACAGAAACAGTCATCTAAAAAGTCTTTCTCCCTGTAAATCTTTTTCCTGTTAGCAGAAACTGAAGGATCTTCCCCCACACACACACCCCAACCCACACGTATTTTTTTTTAGTAGATTTTAAATTAGAAGAGAAACAAAGTGCTTATCCAACTTCCCTTTTTCATTCATTCTTGAAATTGGGAGAGATGTCTCTGAAGTGAATAGATAATTCACTGTCTAACATCCTGAGAAACAGAAGCGGGGGTATAGAGTGAGGAGCACTAACAAAATAGCCGGGTATATAAAAACAAAGAGCTAAAGGCTAATGGCATCTCAGCAAGTGAAAGGCAGTTAGGAAAGAAAAGCAATTAGCCATTTTTACAATGCATGAAAGTTGGCATCATGAAAATGGTTGGCTCCAAATATCAATGATTTATGTCTGCCTGTTTCTTCACCACCACAGGTTTGCAGCTAGCACTTTGGGAATTTAGATTTTATGGGCTCTAAGTGGAAAGGACATACCACAATACGAGTGCCCGACATTCATCAAACAGGGTCACCTGCAGCTCTAAAGGTCATCTGGGTTCTGTTTTGTTATCTGGTCCCTTTATAAAACTAAAGAAAATAATATCCCTGAAATCTCCTCATGCTTCCCTCTACTGCGAAGGCAGAAAGCATAACAAAGGGCAAAGAAAGTTAAGAAAAGAAATGATGACATTGGATGAACCTTGCACAGTCAGGAGTTGTGGGATGCTCTGTATGCCATGTTTGCATTACTTTGAATAGTCCTGCCCAAGTTTCTCATTCTCTTTAGTCATTTTTATGTACTGAGATAATCCTGCAGGAAGCCAGATAGTGATTTATTCTATAAAATGTATCCGATTCAAACTGTTCCTGCCAGTGACCACACTTTCCATTTTGTTTTGGGGCCATAGCATGATCCTGTTCTTTTCCCTCACCCTCCAAAAAACTTTACTATTTTACAGACCATAAACTTGGGGAAGCTCTTATTTTAAAAGAAGGATTAGCAAATAGGAAAACATTTTGTCACCTACAAATCAGCTTAACATGAAACTACAAAGATTCAACGTCAAAGCCTGGCAGCAACCTGTGGCTTTCAATATGGGCTTCACTAATTTTTGCAGCTTCTCCTGGCATTTGCTTTTTAAAATCGTGTTCCACCTTTGTTAGATGGCTAGCAGAAAGTCAGCACAGCAAGAAATCAAATATAGTGGTTTATTTTTAGCACAGAATACCTCTTAAAGTGTGAATGATTCCTCCAAAATTTTAAATGCATGACAAGTAAAAGATTTGTGTTCCTATGTCTGTTTCTTCTAAATAGTTAGACTCAGATTTTTAATCCTACAGCTACTGCTTTGCCTAAAATTCGTCATCTGAGTAAGAAGTTTGGATCTGGCCTTCACCTAGCTAAGGCATTCTGACACCTGCTTTATTAACTTAAAGCACCCTCTTAAATTTAAACATATTTAAGCACCAACACCAGAAGTGTTGGGCAGTTTCCATCAATCTCTGGAGAAAAAGAAAAAAACAACACACATTTATCTCCCTGACGAAATTTAATCACGCATATTAAAAATGTTGGCTTTTATGACTAATGGAAAGTCAAAACACTTTCTCGGTGTATTATTTTAAAGGATTTGCAACATAGTGGAGCTTTCTGGGCAATCACAACACTGTGTGTATATACCTCGCTTCTTATTTATACCCTGATAGCGCCAAGGCCGTGGATAATGACTCCACTGTTGCAGTTACTGTACAGACAAAACTTTTGCAGCAACCTTTGCCAAATGTACCGTTTGGGCTAATACTGAGCTGGAGCTGTAGGTCTAATCAGAGAGCACTCAGAGCAAGAGAGGGAATATTAAAAGCTCCCTTGCAGTTCAGAGCAAAGAGAGGCCTCTAAGTAGGGCAGATCTCCATTCCTGGCTGTCAGAAGGCTGAGTTGTAACATGAGCTGGGCTCCATTTGCTTTTCCATTTATATAAAAACCTTTTTGTTTCTTTTGTTATAAACTTAGACCTCCAGAATAAAGCCTGGAGGAAGGGGGGATGGGGGAGCAACACTTGCTGCCTGAAAGATGTCGCTTGTTTTTCGACCACCTTATGCAGCATACAGTTCACATCTATCTGCCGAGCTCGCAGCAGCCCCTCCATGCCAGCTATCGTCTCGTAAAAAATAAAGTGCTTGTCCACCTCCAGAGAATCCAACCCAGTCCCTGCCCCCATGGGCTCCACATTGCAGAGGAAAAACTAAACCACACCAGGAAAGAAGAGCAAGCAAAATTGTTTCCTTTTCCAATACAGTGAAGGCCTTGGCAAATCAAGACTTCAACAGCAGCTCATGGCAGAGAGGAAGAAATCATGGGATAGGAATAGGGTGAACATATTAAGCAAGCTCTGCATTGGGCATTACTGACAGCAAAGGGAGCAAACCTTGGACAGAAGACAAAGCTGGGAGAGGCTATAGAAGACTGTCTCCAGGGGCAGTTATATCTGTCAGGCGTGCTAAGGGAAGGTGGCTTGGTAGTAATAATAACGTATTGCTCATGCAAGAACAGCACATATTGTCACTTTGCTGCAGCTCAAAGAGATTAGAACAAGAATAATAATAAGTAGTAGGACATAACAAGAGTTAACATGGAAGATGATGGGTGAAAGCACAAATGTAAGTGTTCCACAAGAGAAGACCTATGTACCTCTGAGTCATGCAGGGAGGAAGCAACACAAGCTGTGTGGATGTATTAGTGAAGGGAATAAAGAAATTGAAAGACTACTCAGCTGAGACTTATGAGTAGTAACGAACAACAGCAACTATATTCTTCATAAAATCAGTTTTCACCATTGCCTTTATGAAGAATCCTTACCTCTGCTCCCATTTTACAGAAGAAGGAAAAACAATGTATAGCTAAGTGATACAAATCAACAAAAGCTGATGAGGGTGGCAGGCAGCACAGGGGCAAGAACAGAAGCACAGTGCTTGGAAGACTCCACAGCATTTCACTTGCGAAGCTTCATTCCCACTGAAGCCAAA
Organism: Eurypyga helias; assembly: GCF_000690775.1. Taxonomy (NCBI): domain Eukaryota; kingdom Metazoa; phylum Chordata; class Aves; order Eurypygiformes; family Eurypygidae; genus Eurypyga; species Eurypyga helias. The sequence continues at coordinate 30,800 of NW_010272470.1, forward strand.
TACAGCTGTGGCAAAAGGGAATGCAGAGGGAAATCTATTTTGCAGTGAGCAATGTGGGATGAATGAGGAGAGAAAATGAATGTCCAGGTGAGACCTTCCTCTACTCCTCCCCATGAGCAGGTCAAGTGCTATATACAGGGACTAAAAGAATTTAATTCTCCCTCCAAGTGTAAATTAAAGTATTCTTTAGCTATTCAGTTATTCCTGTTGGATTATCTCAGGCCTGTAAAGATGACAAAATATGAAAAGAGAGGGAGTTGCAGTAAATAGCCAATTACTAAATCACTGTTTAAGGCTGTACCTCGTTTACTATGTTTAATTTAATTTGAGAGAAGGAAAGATGAATCTCAAAAAAAAGCAACTCCAGTTTGGAAAGCAGTGATATGATTCCCTCTGTGTTTTTTTTTTATGAGCTCTGTAACTTAAGCCACTAAAGGAATTAAGCAAAATTTCCAAAAGATAAATTTCAGAGATATGCAGAGTGATAGGAACATGTATTTTTGAGAATCTGCTCCCACATGTGTCCTCTCATTTAAAAATCAGACATGAGAGTTCCTCATCGTGAACACTTCAGTCGTTACCTATATTGTAGGTTTTTAAGGTTACATATTTAAGGGGTGGGAGGAAGAAGCAGGTCATCTGGGCAATAGCTACCATATTTGATAGCACTGAAGGTGGTAGTTATTCCAGGGTTAATTATACACAGACCTCTGCTGTAAAAAATGGCAAGTTTTACATAATGCAATATTACTGCACATGCCAATGAAAAACCTGCTCAGAAAGACATGAAAAGTAGTGTACACACGTCTATGTACATTAAGTAAGCTAATGAAAATATGAAGGTGAACACAAAGCCTGTTGCTCGAAACGTGAAAGCTGCACATCTCCTACCACACTCTGCAAGCCCTCAGTACTTACGGAAAATAAGGTCTGAATGTTCACAAGGTTGAGAAGAACTTAATATGACCTATCACTTGGATGATAGGTCTGCCATGCCTTGCTCCATTTGAACCTTTCAGCTTCCTTCACCACTGGAGCATAAAGATCCAGGGTTGGGGGGCTGCAACGGTCTGAGGTGAAAGGAAAACAATGAGAGAAACTGTTTTCTTTTTCTTCCCTCCTACGAATCCCACAGGGACTCAGAAACCACATTTTATATCAGATTTTGAGGGCTGAGTTCTCAGCCAGTGTTCTGTAAAACATGATTTTTCATGTTACAAAATGTGAAAAAGCCAACAGCTTTAACGTTTTAAATTCTATTCTGTTAAAACAAGCTTATTTCTATTTTTCCCGCAGTTCCCTTTTTTTTTCCCCCGATTGTTCCAAAGCCCATGGTGGCATGTTTGACATTTGGCCAGGTTTCAGTATGAAATTTTATAGCTGAGATAATATAAACTTCTGTAAAATGAAGTAGCAGAATGCTGCCAATTAGCTTTAACAATAACTGCAAAGGGGAATATCGTTTCTGAAATAAGCCCCTTTCTCTACTTGTTATTAGCAAGCACTGAAAGAGATTACATTTTTAATAGGTGCTATTTATCTTCAGCTTTTCCTTGCTTTTAATTTATAAACATATAAATAACATAAAAAGCATATCTAAGTATTTAATAGCAATGACATATACAGAGTAAAGTCTAAGAGTCCACTGTCACACTGCTTTTCAGTAGCACAATTCCATTAATTTAACTGACCTATTCCTGATTTATAAGCCACAGAAGTAGAGCAGAATCTGATCCACAGAGCAATAGGATCTTTCTCTGTAAAATTTGGTTTTAAATGTTAAATAGTCAGTGCCGCAATGATCAAAAGATGCCACAACAGTAGCAGCATCTCTGTTATTCTGAAATTTTCTTGCTTGTAAACTTCAGACAAAACCTCTTTTTGTTTGTTGATGTGAGCATTTTAACAGGAAACAGGAGTTCAGCCACTAAAAAGCACTTTTTTTCGGACACAAATTTCACCATTGTACTGTGATTGACAGCCATCCCAATGTCTATAAACAACCTACAAGCCTCCCAAATTGACCATTCAGTTCCTGCGTCCAACATTTAAACACTGAGCGGTTTTTGCGCTCAATAAAATTCCTTTTCATTTCACCCTGGGTTGCCATGTCTCTTCAAACAGAGACAGAAAAGCAGTGCTCTGTGTCAGACAGATTTTAATTTTCAGTCCTCATCCATTCGTACAATGTAGACACAAGCAAACAAACCCTACCCAAAGCCTAGCAACCCACAGTTTAAACAGTCAATGCGTATGAGCTACGGGATGAAGGCCTGGACCTGTTCACACATGAATAAAGAAGATTAAGATTTTCTTTCAAAGACATGAAGCCTTTTTGACAGCCTGTGTCAACAGCGCTGTCTGCCTCTCAATGTGAAACAGTCTTCTATCACAGGTTCCCACAGGGAGGTCTTGCTTATTAGCATGCTTTACACTTCCATTCCTTGTCAGTATTTAATTTAAGAATAAGGGTGCAAAGTTTTGCAAACTCTTACTTGCCCACAATGAAAGGATAACTTACTGGAGACGCTGAAAGGAAATACCAGCTAACATGAACACCTACGGAGTACACTTTTAAAAGAGGATAACCTAGAAGGGGAAAAAAAAAGCAGTGGATACAGTCATGTTCTCAATTCACCACTGCAGGCATACACCAGTAAATTTGTAATTACAGAATAATTTTTATAGCAGGTTACTTTTGTAGAATTTCTGTCAGCATACATTTTAAGTGTAACACACATGCTGCCGTGTAGGGCAATATTTCAAACAAAAATTTGGACGTAAACTCAAAAAAAATCCCTTTCCAAACAGCAACAATAATACTGGGTTCATATAGCACAAGACTGGAAGTGATCTGCAAACTCAGAGTCCACCGCTATCGCAGGCAGTATGACATATAATCCTTCTCAAAAGGTGACCAAGTGCTCTTCTGAAACAACACTGTGCACCACAAAAAGCCAAACCCATGGTTTTCACTGAAGAGAAAGATTAGTCCTGGCTGAAACAATTTAGATCCCATATTTCTGAATGAATGACACTACTAAGTCACCATTACATACTGATGGTATCATATTGTTTAAAATCAAAGTATTGTAAGACTCCAATCTTGCAAACACACTTAGGGAGCTGTTTAGATGAAGAAATGAGTGGTTGCAGCAAAGGTAATTGCATTGTGCAGATGTAGACCACATGCACCTTTCAAGATTACGGTTTAAATTTCTGGAGCTAAAAAGTGGTAGGAAAAAACCCACACCTCCTTCAGTATTGGTATAACTGTTTTATTCAGGAACAAACAAAAATGTTGAGTGCTGTATTAGCTCACTGCTTGGGTAGGACCACAGATTTGTTACCAGTTTTATCATCTAGCTTAACATTAAGAATTTATTTTGAAATTATCACATGAGAAAGTTTGAACGTTAAGGGCAAAAAACTATTTCAACAAGGAACTCATTACGTCTCAGTGAAGTAACTGGGAAAAGCTCCAAATTTATCTCAATATTGGACTTAAAACAACACGATTAAATGAGAATGGTCTGAAAGCCAATCATAATCTGTATCATGGGAAGGAAGATCTCAGGTAGGAAAATCATAAAGATTTTTTTCCAAAATTGCTAAGATTTTTCTTAAGGTTCAAAATATTTTGCATCTGTATTATTTAGGGTTATTATTTTTTTAGCCATGCAGCTGAAATAAAAGGAAATGAATGTTTCATGTCTCTAAAGTAAAATTTAATGTGAGAATCAGAAGAGCTGAATGACCTTGTAACTAGAAATAAACAGCTGAGACAAGGAAGGATAACTAGGATTACATGGATCAACTTTTAATGCATCAAAAAATCTTCCTTTAAAGCTATGTACTGTACACAGTAATGATTCATAGTCTTTCACAAGTATCTGTTTAGCAGCTGCTTTTTAACAATATTCCTGGTTTCTTCCCCACTGTCTGAAACTTGTAACTGTGTGTGTGAAAGCTAATACAATGACACTAAAGATGTAATTCCTTTTATCCTGGTTTAGTACATCCCGAAGATATATTCTAGATTTTTAATTACTTATTTTTAAAGCAGTACACTTTGCATTCTACAATTTGATTCTAGCCAACATTTATTTCAGTCGAGCAAGTATGTGACTTAGTGCACTGCAGTTATAATTCATAACATATTTAGTTATGTTCTCAAAGCTACATATTTGTTTAACAGAAATAAACATCATTTCAAGTTTTAATTTGCTAAAGTTAAATTTGTCTAGACATCTAGAGAAAAATTACAAGGGTCAAAACACAAAGATAAATAAGAAAATGTACAAATACAGTATGTTTGCAAGAGTCTAAATTTTATTCTCTCCAGTGTCAGTTATTTATAGGTATTAATTCTGAGAAGGAACACTAGGTTCTAGCAACAGTTAGTGGCAGGCCTATAAATAAAGAATCATTGCCACTATAGAAGAAGAAAAAAAAAACCTAAAAAAATTGTTGATTTTTATTTTCTGATCAGTTCTTTCAAGTAGTAACATAAAAAATGAAAGTATATGTCCATGCCTTTGCATCTTGTTCTCCCCCCACCCCACCAAATTAATTTATTCACTGTCTCTCAGGGTCTCAGGATGCAGTCTTTTGTTCTGCCTTGTTTTATTTGAGACAGATGCATTACTTGGAATCAAACACGCTTTTTATGTTTAGATGTACAGTGCGTACTATTTGCAAGAAACGCTCTCAAAATAGTCTGGGGACACCCGCATAATTTCATTTACAGGCAGGGATTCATCAGAGCCACCATATTTGTTGGAAAAAAAAATAAAAAGGTCTAAAAAAACCTATGAATTACAGTCAGTTTTTGAAAACAGGAAAATGTTGTGATTTCCTGGTATTTTTGTGGTAATTTTCATCATTGAACAAGATGAATACGAAAGTTCATCAGCAGAGAAATTTCACAAAGCCCTTTTAACATGGCTGCCATCTCCCCTTATTCTTTCCCAGTTGACCTCAGCAGGTTGGGATTTTGCAAATGGCATTTCTAACCCTTTGTTCTTAACCAGTTAGGAGGTCATCCTTCTCCCTGGGGGCATTTGGCTTTACTGTCATGGAGCACAATGGGAAATAGCCACCCTTCAAGAAATTCTCAAGAAGTTTCTCTGAAGAACAAGATTTGAGGCAACAGTTTGTGATGTTATTTCATAATTTTTGGTTACAGCTGGTGGGAGTAAATGTGACCACATATGTAAAATACTTCTGAGAAGTCATCACGCACACTAGATCCACTTGATAGAATAGACAGGAAAGAGGAAGAAACTTGTCTTAAGTGCATGTCTGAGTGACAGAAGGAAAAATTAGGAATGTGTCAGGGGACAGGGAGTTGAGAGAGAATGGGCAAAGGCTGGCAGATGGGAGGAGGAGGAAGTATGGGTGTTGCTTAACCATTGAGCAGCTACTCCAACTCATCTTATCTGGGGTACCTTTGGAAGATACTGGTGTAACACGTAGGCAGAACTGGTGGCTGCCAAATGCAAGAGTTAGAAAAGTCTGTGTGTGACTGAAATGCTCTGGCAGCTTCAGATGTATCAGAGAAATCCAAGCCCTGGTCTTGTAGCAGGAGTGTGAACTCATGCTCCAGCTCTCAAGCTTAGAGGCAGCTTCCTCACACAGACATGCCAGGATGTCCCACAGACACTGAAATTCCACAGTCATAATCCAACTGTTACTGTATGGCACATGTGGGACAGAATTAGGGCAAATTGGATGTTCTAATTTTGTCTTTCTGTGACAGTGTTTGTAAAGAGAATGGCTCACAGGATTTGTTTTTATTTTATTCCATATGTGGTACACCCATGCATGTAATAAAAGAAAAAAATACATTCTGATTAAGGTTTTGCTTTTTCTTAATGTTTTATCAAAAGAGTGTTTAAACTGAAAACCAAAATCACTTATTTTGAGATGCTATTGCAGTACCTCCCATCTTTTCCCATTCACCGAGTCCCCTGCTCAGACCACCACCGGACTTCCACAAGTTCCTCCATTGGTACACAGCCTGAGGTTGTAACACCCCCACAGCAGCTTCTAAGGAAATTTTGGGTTGGGCACTGAAATGATTCTGTACCTCCCAGATGGCATCTTACAGGCAATCACCAAGTTTCAAAGGTGCCATGACATCAAGGTGATCAGGATTCATGCTCCTCAGAGGTAGTGCTCCCTGACACCCGCAGTTCATAAACAACATTCCACTGTTCACACTCAGTCGGTATTTTCAAAGGTAGTTTTACAAGCATTCATATTCCAAAGATGAAACTACCCTGCAGTTCTAGGATGTTTCCCAGCATCAGTTATGAATAGCATGGCACCTCCAGAGTGCCGAGGTACAGGAATGCAGTATGAAACGTGAGGTTGTTCTGTTACATTTATTGTCTCATCACAATCCTCAAACCCTACTTGGTGCCATTGGGAGCGTGGCCTTTCTTGTATTATTCAGGCTTGCTCAGAGTGTGCGCATGGCCCAAAGGGTTGGATCATCTAGCTGATATCTCAGGTAGGCAAGTGCACAAGGACTACTCAGGTCAAAATTAGGAAAGAGAAGCTCTCTGCCCTTGCTGGGAGCTTGTAAGGTTGGTTGACCATACTTGCAAGGGACAGTAAACCCCTTCTGAAGATTTTGGTGCAGTAATGAACAACCTTCCCTTTGCCACACAGGAAAGCTGGGAGAAGGAAAAGGGAGCTGGGAAGGCAGTGAAGGGTGAAAACAATAGGTTGAGGAGAGGGACAGCAAAGACTGTTTATGCCAGCTTTGTCCCTTGAGCCATGGCCAGAGGACACCAGGTACTGGCCTGCTTTTTAGGCCTCCAGTCCTCCTAGGTCCTGAGTCTCACTCAAGAAAGGGAAGAGGTTGGTGCAGTGACTGGGGTAGCTCTGAGGCTATGAACACTGAAGAACCTCTATCACACAAGAAGAAACACCGATGATCCCTAACAAATGGTGGTACCTCTAGAGCAACAATTTTGTACAACAAATTTGTATGTTGGACCTAATTCAGTGTTGGGCCTTAATCTATATTTTAAAATTCTGTCAAGTTATGCTTTGTGATAAAGCAGATTCCCAGTTATCCCAGTACTTGTTATCCTCACCACAAAGGCAAGCAAGGCAAAAAGCAGTTGCCTAATGTTTTCACAATTTATAGCATGTTCAACATTCATTCAGTTTACCCATCTTGTTCCTAATCCTAAAATATCCTGCTTTAAAACAGGGTATTTTACAGATTTTTACTACTTTAACATCTGCACCAAATATTGTGGGAATGCTTTAACCCAAGCTCCAGAATTATACATGATTTAATAAGAGAGTTGTTTATGTTGGTTAAACAACAGTCAGCTATTGAAAACAGATTCATGGGGGATAAACTGCTCTAGTATGTGAATTGTTCAGGTTTATTGCAGTGTCCTTAAGTATATTTAAATATTAGTTATTAAATTAGTTTACTAAGCTAGCTTAGCCTTACCAATCTATATGTTTGGGGACTGTATAGCATTTGATGGCACAGCGCTAAGCCACCTATTTTCAAATTGACCTGTTTGAAGAGTAACTGATAAACAGGAACAGCACCAAGAGGAAATGTTAAACAGTTATTAATGTGTTTATCTGAAAAGTTTTCCTGTCTGTAAATACAATTATTTTCACATTGCCACTGATGACGACTGACTATGATGAGTTTAAAGTTTTCATAACTATGGCTCCACTTAACAAAAGTGATTATGTGATTATGTGTTTATGCTACGTTTTGTACCTAGATTTGCTCAATTTAGTACCAGAAAAGCTACTTAAGGTCCCAATAGAAGTACAGTGTGACCTCCTAAGTAATTTATTTTCATGGTTCCAGCTCCGTATAAACTGTTCTTTTTGTAATGTCAATGTAGTTTTAAAAAGCCACAGTAAAATGCAATTCTTGCTCCATCATGACAACAATCTAAAAATATAAGAAATACGTTGGATAAAACATGCAAGCAGTAGATGGGACTAATTAATGAGGTATCAACAATTAATGAGGTTTTTTACACTTCTGCATGCACTTTTTTGCAAGAAACTTGTCTATAGAGTAGTGAGCATGTAGACCATCCTCACAAAGCATTTCCAGCAGATGAAAAATAAGGAGCAGAATACAGTGGGAGGTGATGGGGGGAGAAGAGGAAAGAAAATTATGTACAGCCATTAGCAAGGCATCTCTCACTTAGAGAATATGTGAGCAGGCAGATGTCATGCATTTGCTAAAGTATATTTCCACCTGTTCTCTATTCCCCATCCTCACATCCTCACACACAGCTCTGCATTCCTTCACCAGGGCAAAGGAGAGCTTAGCTGTGTTAACATCAGGGTTGGGAATTTCCCTCCAGTGTTCATTTTTCTGTGAGACAACATATTCCTTTTTCTTTCAGCAACACTTGGCTCACTAACAGGAGAATGTGACAACATTTGGGTAAGAAGGCATCCAAGGTTTACAGCCCAGAGAGCCAACTCTTCCCGCCACCCTCTGCCAGCCTCCTAGCAGATGTTATTCTGCAGGTAGTGCCAGGATCCAACTGCTGCTCCTGTTAGAAAAGGCCATTCATCTCCCCTGCTGGAGACAGGAGCTTTGCTATGACTACTTCTGCAGCCAGCTCATTTACGTGAACACTCCAATCTCTCCCTCTGGGTTAAAGGACCCAGGACCATAGAAGACACAGATGCCTTACTGGATAATTGATACCTGAGCATGGCTAGACAGGAATTGCAGCCACCTGGTTTGCACACAGACACAGCTTTTCTCCTGCCAGGGAGGCAGGCTCAATGCAGGCATCTGAGAAAACGCCATTTCACAAAGTGCCAAACACCCAGCAGTGGCACACTTCCTTCTTTGTTCCCTGCAAGACAAAGCCGATGGCCCAATTTCTGCCTTTCCCGAGGCAAAACTAACTGTCTGTATGTGAACCCATTCAGCAGCAACAAAACAAGGTGTTGAGAATCTATATCAGGGGTAAGATTAGATATCAGGGTAAGAGCAAAGGGAAGGCACACTGATGCTTCTTCCTCTGCAGCCATCAGCAGGCATGGAGATTTGAGCAGTTCTCTCCCAGAATGACACTGAAGCTTGTGTGGCATGGCTACAACAAGCCGTGTAAGTGGTGAACCAAGCCTGACACAAGACCATTAGTGTCATAAAAATAGAATAATTACAAGTAATCAGGTCTCAGATTAGTATCACTGAGATCTTTGGCACTACCACTTATCACAGCTCCTTCAACACCACACACAACTTCTTGTTTAGTACTGACTTATACAAAGTATCATATATTTGAGCAATAACACAAACTCAGTGTTTGTGTGACAACCACATTTCTGAGATTTGTTCTTTCCCAGTTTCACCAACACTTTATCATAAATTATCAGATAAGATGGGATCACAGCATGACTGCTGACAGTCGTGAGAAATCCGAAGTTGTTTGGTAGGTTCAGTAGAATAGCAATGGAACACAGCTGAAGAATACAGTAACACAAATCATAAAGCCTTATTGTCAGTGCTGGAAAAATCAACTTCTGTGTGACTAACCCCACCTTTAACAAAACACTAACTTTTTCCACAAGTGAAATATTGGCCGATTTGGTTGTTGGGAGTGGGCTGAGGTCTGATATGCCTGGTTAGTCTTTGGTGGGTAATTCATTTGGATCCTGAACACCTAAACCAGATGTTTGTATTTAATAGGTCAGTGAGTCTCATAAGCAAGTCATTATTTAATAGTAGAATTGGGTATTTCAACATCTCCCTCTCCTTTTCCACTACCAAGCAGACATAGTGTCACACATACATGCTTTTATCACTTGTGTGCAGCATACTGTAAGTATTTAATAGCTTTAAAAGTTGTATGTAGAAGACTGATGTAATTTTTTGCAGTTTACAAGAGCTCTAACTCTAGGTTTATAGGATACAAAGGTTTAAATATTCTATATCTGGGGCAGATTCGGAGGTGAAGAAAAAAAGAGTCATGTTTGGAATATAATACAAGTGTGACACAAGTACCACAACAGTCATCTGTTAAGTTCTCCTCCTGACTAATTTGAATCATGGTTGTATTCATTAAATTGCATTCACAGCTAGATACTCCACTGAGCTGTCAGCCTTTCTTTAATGTGAATCTGGAATGAATTTACTGGGGTAAATCTGAGTTCCAGGTATTTTTCTTCACTGAATTATTTTGGATTTAGTTCAATGTAACAGGGTAAGGTTTGACCTGTTGTCTTTTCAAAGATACCAGCATTTTCAAACACTGGGTTGTAAGTGAACCTGTGATATCCATAATTTATGAAGAAATTTATTTACTAAATTCATATCTCCATACAAATAAGTAGAAAACAGTCAAGAAGTGTAAATTTGAAGCTTATCAAATATATTTCCCATGCTCCGTGCGTTTGCATAGAGGCATTTAAGATAGACCCCTGACAAAGTTGGCTTACAGACTGGAGCATCTAGAATTCTCTTGTTTTGTTCACAGGTGTTCTCCTGGTGACCTGAGATTCTTCTCCAGGCTCTGGGCATCTGTAGGTGTCACTACTGGTTTTCTTCCCTTTCCCCCTTCCAACCCAGTTTAAAGCCTTGTCTATAAGCCCGGACAATTCACAGGCAAGAATCCTTTTCTCCTCTGAGACAGCTGCCCACCATCTGTCACCAACCAGTCTGGTGCCATATAAACCTCCCCATGCTCAAAAACTTCACCATTCACATCAGCCTCTCAGCCATGTGTTGATCAGGCGTGCTTTCCTGTTCCTCCCAGTATCCTTCCCTGCTGCTAAAGGGATGGAGGAGAACACTACTCGTGCTCCTGATCCTGCAACCAATTACCCCAGTGCCCTCAAGTCCCTTTTGATGGCTTTTGAATTCCCCTCCTCAAGCCCATCACTGCCCACCTGCATTACCAAGAGTGGGTAACAGTCAGGGGCTTTACCAAGCCAGGAAGTCTCCTGGAGATGTCCCCAACCTGAGCCCCAGGGAGGCAGCAGAATTCCCTGTGTGATGGGTCTGGGCAGCATATCAGGGCTTCTGTTCCCCTCAGAAGGGAATCACCTACAACAGTGACCCTCCTCCTTTTCTTAAGGGAGGCTGTTGTAATGTGTGGGGCTGACGGGGTCATCCTGGGCAGCCCCACAGATGGGCCTTCCTCTGTGAGTTCCAGAGCTCCATATCTGTTCTGCAAGGGCAGCTGGGAAGGGGAGGGAGGGAGGGCAGGAGGGGATGCACTTACTTCACCAAGCAGGGTCCACTCCCTCTCTTAAGTTCCTTCCATGGGCCTAATGGCAAGAGGATATGGGATCTACAGCGAGCTGTGGGACCTCCATCTGCTGCCTTGTCCTCCAGGGCGGTAGGTTGGTGGAGTGAGGA
>NW_010272471.1:0-2581 GCF_000690775.1 Eurypyga helias
TGTGATTCTATGATTCTATATTCCCTGCCCCAGTGCTCCTTCAGAGCAATGACAGAGCTGTGTCCTTTGTCCTCCGTCCCTTGACAGTCCATATAGCTGTTGGTAATTCTGAAGGAACATTTTTAACATTCTGGGGTTTTTTCCTCTCTTAAGATTACCCTTTCCCTTTTCTCCTACGAGTTTACCTGCCTTCCACTTGCACTTTCACAAACTTGATTGAATCCTGTGCCACATTTGGTACCTCTTCCAGACTTAGTATACACTACACCACCACCTTGTGTGGCAAGCTTTAAATTAAACCCCCAACAAGTAACCTCATTTGCATTTTCCTGATGGAATTTCAGAAAAAAGGAGCTCTGCTGGTCCATTAGAAGCCCAGTGTAAAGGTGTGCAGTTGTTGTTCTCAGCCTTCAGTGGCAAAGTGGCTAACTGTTAATTATGTCAGGCAGAAGAGGAATGACAAACCTATATATAATGCACAGTAATGTGCTTTGCTCTTACATTCCTCATCAAAGGGGATGAGTTTCTTGGTCACTGCCTAAAGCAAGGAGAGCTGACACTCTCTCCAGCACGCTGCACTTGCAGCTGGGCTGAAGTTTATTTGTAGTTGACGTGCTCCTTTTAATCATGCCACTCTTCAGTACCTGCAACCGAAACCCTGGTAGAGAGAGCACCAGAAGATTCTAACCGTCCTGCTCCACACACACACTCTTCTAGCAAGAAGAAGAAGCCACAGAAGTGTTGCTTTTCCCTAGCACCGGGCTAACTACATCTCTCTGCGGCTGCCTGCCACTGACTTACACAAATAACATGTTTCCACAGGGAAGTGTCCAGTACAGCAGGTTGCAGTTAGATCTGCTGCTTTCCATAGCATCACAGAATCATGGAATGGTTTGGGTTGGAAGGGACCTTAAAGATCATCTAGTTCCAACCCCCCTGCCATGGGCAGGGACACCTTCCACTAGACCAGGTTGCTCCAAGCCTCATCCAGCCAAGGGACATCCAGACATGTCCATTTAACGTCATGTCTTCTCCTACACCCAGCTTGCTTGTACTTGCTCTGTCAATAAGCCCTTTCTGTCAACAGCACAACATTCCATTTCCCAGTCCCTCCATAACATGTCTGGAATGTCTTATACATCCCAGCTGACCACCCACCCCAACCTCACCACTCCATTTTTTGTGAAGCACTTAGGAGGCAACAAATAGATACGCCTTTGGCTGGTATCTCTACTGCACTATGTATCTGTCTTTTGACTGTCAGCCTCTCAAAAGGCCAGTGAAAGAGTACTGTAAGGTTATAAAAATGAATAGGGATGCATAAATATCATTGAAAGTGTAGATTATTCTTCACATTTCAAAGAATAAGTCCACATAAAATCTATCTTCTTGTCATGGGAGTTTGCAGTTTCAGAGTCTTTTCTCTGTCTTATGGGGGAAAGAATATCATATGAACTCTTACACAATCATCTAGACTGCAGGTTCCCAGTACTCATGTCAGCCTTGTGTCCATCAAAATAACTATCATCCCATTGCTAAAACTGTCATTTCTGCGTAGGACTAGGTGTGTCACTGCAGAGGAGCTCTCTGGGGGCTGAAGATGTGCAGTGAGCGATGGTAACATCAACATGTGAGAGTGCTGACACAGCATCTCACAGGTCCTACGAGATAACCCGCACAGGAGTCGTTCTGCTCTAGTGGAAGGTAGTGCACACACACAACATGCTCAGGTTCAGATTCAAATTCCAGTCAAAGGAGGGATCTGACCCCACAAAGCAGAAATCATCTTTTCTGTTTCTTGGCACAAGGACAAAACCCGTCAGAAAAGGCAGGACTTTGAAGGAGTTTCCGAGACCAAGAAAGCATCCACCTTTCCCTGACAAACGTTCTGCATTTCTGTACAGAAGGCTCACTCACCTGACCCAAAGAAAGGACAGAAGCGTAGCAACCCCTTGCTCAATGCTTTAGATTACTTTGTTCCTCCCTACGCGTAATTATGCCAACTTGAAAGATTTCTAATCAAAGAGTCTGCTGTAGTCATTTGCTAGAATGGGGAGATTGCAAGATCAGGCAAAAGTCAACAGTCTGAGTAACCAATCCAATTAATATGTTATTATATTTCCCTTGATGCTTTGGGGAAATTGGCCGGGACAGAGGTCAGAGCAGTGGTGAAGAAGAAAGGGTGGTTGGGATCCACACCGCCAGGTGCCATTCTGCTTTAAAAAAGTAAAGAAGAATGCACACCATCCAGCCTTTTTGAATGAAAAAAAGTACAAAACTTCCTGCTGCAGAAACAATGTAAACACGCTTAGCTCCAGAGTGAAAGCAGTCTACTACCAAATTACTTAGATAAGCACAAGCAGGAGAGCAAGTTAGTGTGTGTGCAAGTGCAAACACATGAGAATATACGTACATAAGTCTATATGCATATATTTGTATAGATTAGTCATCCAACCAAGAATCTATACTTCTCTCTGTGGTGTTAAGAGAAAGGTGACAAACCCTTGAATTGCGTCACAGTAGAACTGTTCTGACAGGCTGAGTGCGGAATGGCTGGAGAACAGCCCTGAGGGGAAGGACT